>NC_083634.1:1515817-1545817 GCF_963584025.1 Labrus mixtus
CTTTCACACTACTATCTCCACATTATGTAGTCGAGAAACGGTGTGCTCATACTACGGCAAAGCACTTTGAATGAAAGTGTCCCACTGAATAGCATATTATGCATATATTTTGTATGCATGCAAGATAGAGGACACATAAGTAAGTGCAGTGATGCACAAACCAACAAGGACACCGAAGCACACACGCCCATACACACACACGCAGCAGATCCTGAATGAATAAACCAGTGATGCAGAGGACTAACTCAAGGACTATCTCTCTCCCTCTCTCTCTCTCTCTCATTTGTCTCTCTCTTCACAAAAATAAAACCAGGTGTTCATCTGGCGTTCTCTCCTCCCTTTACCTGTCACCTCAGGGATGAAGGAATGAGTGAGAGAGGCATGGTGGGGGGGGGGGGGGGTGAGAAAAAGGGGAAAATTCCCAGAAGCGGAGACAGGAGTACAGACATTCCTGGGGTTTTGAAATGAAACAACCCCTCCCTTTTATCCCGCCCTCGTAGAATCAGGTCCAAAACGCCTGGGGGCAGATATGACCCTGAAACTTACACACACACACACACACTCATATAACACAAAGTCTTTTGAAACAGCTGGATAAAGACATCATCTGTCATGGTTGTCAGCTTATACCCCTCGCTTTTTCAATGCCGACGCCAAAAAAATTGTGCATGTATACGTCCGGTGTGTGCACAGCCGTGCTTACCAAACACACTGGCTGAAACGAGAAGTGTGTGTGTGTGTGTGTGTGTGTGTGTGTGTGTGTGACGGTTGAAAGCCACCCTCCCACCTCCAGTTAAATCACACGGCCAAACACACAGTCGTCCTTCGCTCTCATTTCACTATAATAGTAGGATGGAGATGTCATCTGTCACTCCACTGTCAACTGTCCAAACACAGCCGCTCGATCTATCCACACACACACACACACACACACACACACACACACACACACACACACACACACACACACACACAACAACATCACAACATTTCTGTCTGTAAACACAGCATTTACCTGAGAGCAGCATGGGGGTCCTGGGGGAAAATTGCAGCTTCATTATCATAGCAGTTATTATGTTAACTCCCGATGTCAGAGTCGAGGCCACACACACATTTATGACGGGGTCACGCTATAGGACTGACATCACTTCCATAGGTGGACTGAGGAGGTCATTACAGCCAAATACATGCATTTAGTTGGAGAGGAAAACACATGCACTCCAGATAATAGGTGTATTCTAGCTTTAAAAACACATAATAAAGTGTGTTTGTGTAACAGTGTGAGAAACATTGAGACATTCCACTCCATATGGGAACATACTTTTCAGTAAAGTGGACAAGCTGCTTCCATTTTTTTGAACAAAAAAATTGAATTCTAACCCTCAGCTGCTGCCTCAAACAGCAGCCCTTCTCTGTAATATATTGACCAAGATTCTGTAACTTTATTAAAGACGAGCTCCAGTGTAGCTAAGCTATTACTGCAAAGTGGCTAAGTGCTTCCTAATACACTTCATTCTGCGCTCTGGTTATTTGGGGGAAAAAAATCAAAGTAGGTAAAGGAAAATGGCTTTAAAAAAGGAAAATGGCAAATTGAAGAATGGTTGGAGAAAAAAAGACTGTCAATGACAGATACTGGGAGTTTTATTCACTTTTGTTGAGAAATCCTGGAGCTCTCTAGTTTCATTTCTAGATTTTAAAATACTCTACAGTGTCGTTTTGTATTTTATTTTTATTTTACAACTTTTACAGCCCTTTCATTAAATCCTGGACACCTGTGCCCAGTCAGTCAGTGCGGGTTCAACAGAGGACAGTTTCCTAAAGATTGTGCTCATAAAGCAGACACTTTTGGAGGCCTCCCTGGGCTGCGATTGGCCGCTGAAATGTACTCCTTTTTCCCCCCCTCTTGACAATGATTTTTCACTTGTGCTGGCGCAGCATTCTCAAATGAAGTGAAATTGAGTGTTTGAGAGAGCTGTGGCTCAGCTAGATCTACTTCTGAGGGGTGTTTAGGCCTCTCTGACGGCGTCGGCTCTGTCACCCAGTGTAACCGATTTAGCAGGCTAGACACACATTCAATAACATCCTGATCACCGTCCAACCCTAATATGGGCTCCATAAAATGCACCGCTGCCGGCCAAGCTCATAACGTTCACCGTCGACACCGGGAGGAGCGAAGAACACAGGCATCACATATTTTCATAGTCCCCTGACCTTGACGATTGAAAGTTATTTGTTTTAGGATAATTCTCGAGTGTATTAACAGGGCCAGTGTTTCACGAGGCTGCCGGTATAAACACAAGCTGTGTTTAGGTTTTGAATGGGCCCGAGCATTCCTGAATGACAGGGAAAGGCAAATAGCATGGTCAGAGCTGCTGGCACGCCGAGACAGTACAATGGAATATTGAATCTGCCCAAATATGGAAAGAGCCATAAAACAATCACATCAACAGCAGGACTCTTTCAGGACAAGCGTTTCTTGTGGGCGTCCAAGTGAGGGGATTGAAATGGCACACATGCTCGTACTTGCACAAGCGCACTCATTCACACAGGCACACACACATTTACACCGGCACACACACATTTACACCGGCACACACACATTTACACCGGCACACACACATTTACACCGGCACACACACATTTTTTGGGTAGTATTTCCATTTAAAATGGGGAGGGGAGGGAGGGCAAATAATGGCACAACAAAACCACCAGAGAGACAATTAGCTTTTGCATATGAAGTCACAATGGAGAGCGTGTGTGTGTGTGTCTCTGTGTGTGTTTGTGTGTGTGTGTGTGTGTGTGTGTATAAGTATGCATATATGTGCCAGACGATGTATTTGACTGTGCGTGCCTTGCAGCCGGCTGTATACGTGCGTGCAGCACTACACGCGCTACTTGTGTGTGCATTGTAGCAGTCACTTTTCTCCTGCCCACAAAACACACAAATACACACACACTGGTTGGCATCTGGGGTTGGCATTTGCATTGGCAGCATGGCACCCATGTCTGGTATCCACACAAAGAGGCCGGGAGCTGTAATCCAGACCCAGCCCTTGGTGAGTTTTGTGTGTGTGTGTGTGTGTGTGTGTGTGTATGTTTTTTCCATCAAGAGACTAAGTGGACGTCCTTCTTGGGTTGCGTAACAGCCCGCTTCAGACTTTCTTTCCTCTTTTTTTTTGGCCCACCACTCCACAGTGACAGCCAGTCAAACCAGCGCTCAGGCCTGCAGAGATGCTCCTGGCCTGGCCTGAGTGTGTGAGTGTGTCTGCATAGTTGTGGTGTGTGTACGTCTACTTTTCATGTGATTGGTTGTGCAGCAATGTGCCAAAACTGTATGAGTCTGAAAACCTCCCAGGTGTGTATAATGTGTTCCAGCTCAGACTGTGTGATATCACACACAGATACACACAGCGACCACTGTTGCACAGGTGTTGCAGTGCTGATATGCTTTTGTGTTCTCACACAAGGACACATTTATACAAGCGACATATCTTTCGCACCTTAAAACCACTCACCATGTGATATATATGTGTGTGTGTGTGTGTGTGTGTGTGTGTGTGTGTGTGTGTGTGTGTGTGTAAGACTCAGGTGTGGATTAGCAGGCTGGGGCTCAGGGATCGAGCTCAGCACACAGCCACTCCTGGGGGGGTTGGAAGAGGTGAATGAGGTTAATTAACAATGGATACACACTTGCACACACACACACACACACACACATACACAGGTAAACACATCTACACACCATTGCCTATAGCCGCAGACCTGTGTGTTGTTTCATCCTCTGCAGAGAATAGGTGTAGGTACAGGGAGGGCGTGTGTGAATGTGAAGCCGTGTGATTGGATGGTACAGATATAGAGAGTAAATTGGAGTCAGAAAGACAGGAGGAGAGGTAAGAGTACGACGAGGAAGACAGACGCGCAGACAGACAGGAAGCAAAGGTCAACAAACAGAGAGTAAGAACAGCAGAATGCAAACAGACAGAGGAGCAAATAAACTGGATTGATTGAAAAGAGTGAAAAATAGAGATAGAAACTTCAGGGTTGAAGTTATCATGATACAGTGCAGAGGGATCAGATACTAAACTAAAAGGAAGTAACACAAACACAAAATCACTCTGTGCTGCTAAGGTCAGGCTGATTATATACGAGTCTGTCCTTTCACTGACATCTTTATCTGGAGCTGATGCACTTTGATTGATTAGATATTTAAATAATTGATTGCACATTTGTAGTGATGGGAACAACATTGTCAAGTCAGGTAGATTTTATAGCCCAATATCTCTTTCAGTCCTCTTTGTGGGCTTTCCTGTAAAAACACATTCTGTCCCCATGTTCAGTTGAAAATCTTGCTTTTTCAAATTTGGTGAATTTTGTAGATAAAGTCAAGCTTTGTATTCTTAATGAGCTGGAAAAAATGGAGCTCCAGCTCCTTTGACTTAATAAACCTTTAAAGAGAAAAAAAAAAATCCATTTTATGATCTAGATGAAGTACAGGCCTGCTTTGAGCATAAAAAAAAGTTTTTATTTTTTACAAGACAGCTGTAAAAATTAATAGAATTATTTCTAAAAGATAAAATGACACACAAATAGTTAACAAGTAGAAGATGTGTATGCACATGATATAGCATGGACACTGTTTATTCACTAATCTGAATCAGTCTGAGACTATAATCTACCGTGTTCTAAACTAACTTAAGGCCCCATGTCCACCTAGTGTTTTTTCCAGGCAGAAAAGCACTGACTGTGCGCTCGGGAGCGTCTGCATGACGTGTTTGTGCACTTTGCATGTCAGTCCTGTCTCTATGACAACAGTCTGTTGACAGAACGGCCACTGTGTGACCGACACGGCTCCGTTACTTTTTACTGCACTACTGTTTCATTTTTTACCAGATAAATGGTAAATGGACTTGAGCTCATATATCACTTTTCTAGTCTTCCGACTACTCAAAGCGCTGATGTGAGTACAATACACGGTCCATAGGCGGCAAAACTACAGAATGAATATCATACATTTGGAAAAGAGCGCCGGTGATGTCAACAGCGCCTTTCTGAAAAGTTGAAAGATTTTCAACTTGAGCGCTCGGAGCGGCCGCACAAAAAAGGCGGAGAGTTGGGAAGAAAAAAACTCTGGGCGCTGGCCTTTTTCTCCAGGCAACCGCTTTCTGCTGCGAACCCTCTCTACTCATTGAAAACAAGGTGGACACAGGGCCTCACATTAGAACAGATGTTTAAGTGTAGCTCCAGTGGAAGTTCAGTCAGGAAGACTATATTCTGCATTGGTTTTATTGTTAGCTCTCATACTGTGTCACATTGCTCCTCCATGCATGCTCACTCATCTGGTCACATCTATCCAACAGCACCGCTCCACTCCCTCACCGTTAGCCAATCATATTGAGAGTGAACTCAGTATAAGCAGACGAGGGAATATTAAAGGAGAGACATTTAAATAAACCTCTTGAGAGAAAGTTTAAGAAGTCTTTGGTCATTCAGTTGAGCTGTGACATCTTAATCAGACATTCTTTAAATGTGCATGAATTAATTATAATTACAATAATCAAACGCTGCACCAGTGTACTTAGTACAGAGTGTTGCAGCAGACCATGGCTAATAGAGCGTCAGCGGCATATCCTGTGTGGTAGGGTTGTGATCTGAAACTCTGAATATAGATTAGATTTGAAGCAAAAAAAATAAGATATTGTCTGCTTTATGGTATTGGCCATGACAGACAGATGTTCTTGTTTTTCTTCTATTCAATCACTGATGGAGAATTATTGATTCCTTTCAATCTGTGACGCCAGACGAGCAGTCTGTGTCTGTAAAGGTCACTAATGAATTGATCAGCGCTCATTACCAGTAGAGACGGGGATGCAAGGCGAGGCTGCCAAACAGAGTGACAAACAAACTTACTGTATAAACAGAAAGACCAGGCATGCACACTGCAGAAATGTGGGTGGTGGACAAAACTATATTGAGGTCATGGTGACCAAAATGGAGGTGATTCAGGCATCTCTTATAGGAGAGCAGAGATATAGGAGAGAGAGCAGACAGATAGCAGACAGTCAGCAGGGAAATTACTGCTGGGTGCAGGGAAGGAGAAGTCGGTAAAATGTCAACTCAACACACACATTATGAGACACACAGATAGAGGGAGGAGTGTGTGTGGGGGGGGGACGACTGTATGACAAGTACATCACAGTCCATCCTTGCTGAGGTAAAGTTATGTGCAGAGAGCAGTATATTTAAGTTATGGGGGATGTGGTTAATGTAAAGCATCATGTATGGCACAACACATACACACACATGCAGTTACACACACACACACACTCACAATGACAAACAGGCATGCTGTAATGGCAGCTCCAGGCACTGCACATGACAACGTCAAGAGCGCCAATTACCACGGTGACTGATCTGAGTACCATTTTTCCTGCTTCTGTCAAACGCACTCTGTCAAACGCCCCCCCCCCCCCCCCCCTTCAAACACACACCCATGCAGACACATGAACACAAATGCGCAAAACAACCAAAGATACAGAATGCATAATGAGAAAGACATGTACAGATACATGCATATGCAGCAGATCTCTTTTGACACACACATGTACACATCCCTCTTTCCGCCCACCACAGCAGCCCTGGCATGCCGTATAGAGAGAGGCAAGAGGCCACATTTAGAAAACAGAAGGGGGGCTGTTGCTCTGCTTCTATGGAGAGCTCACACCAGGATTTGGCCAAAACTCCACTTCTCTTCTTTTCTTCTCTTTGCCATGTCATAGTGCGCTGCTGAGGAGATTTCTGTTGTAAACGGAGCTGAGGAGTGCTGTGATACAAAAGAAGGCACAAACATTTTGGCGAGCAGTTCCGGTCCTGGCGATGGTAATAGATGATAGCTTTGTGTTTTGTTTTCACAGTTTTTCTTTCTCTGGCCACAACATAAATAACATGGTGCTGTTTGAACCTTACATTTACGAGTCATCAGTCAGGGTTGCTTGAAAGCTTCTGCCACATTGTTTCTAAAGTTTTTATATTATCTGTATTTTCCCGTTGACTTTTCAGCCGCAGCATTCATAGCCTCTATGTTAGTGAAGTGTATTGCCAGCCAACCCCTTGCTAAAAGATTTCAATCATGTTGAAAGACTGAACAAAAAACTAAAGCAAGAGAAAAGGTTCAAAGTAGTAAGAAATTAGATTTAATCAACAGGTGTTACAGAAAATATTATGGCTGATTTCTAACATGGCATACGAGTGAAATGGAAGTGAAGATTGGAGTTGAATTTGTTGTGCAAATCTAAAATTGACAAAATTCTAAAATAAATCATTATGTGTCCACGTCCCTCTAGTCTAGATAATTAATTGATGAGATGGGAACCTTCTTTAAAGATGCTCTTTTTTTGAATGATTTCTCAAAATGTTGACTATTTGAAACAAGACATGTGATGCAAAAACAAAATGGTTAAGTGAGTAACTGAAAAAAAAAGTGTTTTGTGGGGTTTGATTAAAATTGATGCTTAAAATGTGTCATATTAATATGGACAACATGTCTCAGTCTTCATTTGTTGTACACAATTGAAGCCAAAATACCTCCATGATGGGTATTGACATATATAGCAAGACGTGCACAGAAACAAGCTGGCTGATGGAACAGCGAAATTGATGGCACACCCCTCATGCTAACAAAAGCACGCTTCCAACCACCAATTTAACATAATTGTAAGAACGCTACAAGGAGCCGCAATTGTCAAAAGAGCTGTCAACTGTGACGTTACACCCGTTGTTTTTTGTATCAAATAACTAATTAAAACAAACTACTAAAAAAAATGAACATTTGGACATAAATCAGCATTTGCGACTGTGGCTCAGTTGGTAGAGTCGTCGTTTCATAACCAGTACGTCGAGGGTTCGATTCCCAGCTCCTGGAGCCACTTGTACGATGTGTCCTTGGGCAAGACACTTAAACCCAAGTTGCTCCCACTGCTTCTTCTGCAGTGTATGAATGAGTATGAATGGGATTAGTTACTTCTGATGGACACTTCACTCAGCAGCCTCTAACATCAGAGTGTGAATGTATAGATGTGACATGTGGTGTAAAAGCACTTTGAGTAGTCAGAAGACTAGAAAAGCGATATACAAGCTCAAGTCCATTTACTATTTACCATGATAATAACTATCAGGACAGACTCTGGGTATGAGAAAAATGTATTTGACATGATCTTAACTTGGTCCATTTCCAGTCTGTTGACATGGAGGTCAACTAGTTTTAGCTGGTTTAATGCCCAAATTGTAGCCTGTCAGCAGGGGGAGCTCTAAGTATTTTGCCTTGATACGTCTATCTTATACAGTCTATGGTATGAATGAATCGGCGGAAAAAATAAAAGGTGTCCTCCAGGGTGCCCTTTCACTGAAGAAAAAAACAACTACAATTTCTATATGAGCTCAGAGGGAAGAAAAAAAGTTGATGGCTCACTTTTGTGTTCTTCTACTGTAGAACATGCAACAAACTTTTAAGACACCTTGCAGGGTGCTCTTCAAGTTGAAAAATGCTGACAAAGGGCACCCCAACACTGTCATTAAGATGGAGAACACTAGATGAAAGGCCCCCCTGCATAAAGTCCCAGGATGCTCTTCCATTGGAGAACACTTTGCAAAAAGCCTTTCAGGATATATTCCATCTATCCCACAGTCCGCCTCTGTATTCTGGTTTTACTCATTTTATTCAGATAAAGTCAATGCAGGTTATCTGAGTGGGATTTGATGCTTATGTGAGCTAACTCTCAAACTTAGACATTGCTTGGATATCTTGAATATTAATAAGATGTTTGCTTGTTTGCCAACTCAGTGAGCATTGTTGTGTAAGCGGGTTCAGGAAAAAAAAACGTGAACATATGGAGAGAAGAAAACATGCCAAAGACTGAGGATTAAAGAGGACTTAATAATGACCAGGGGTGTCATGTGAGACACCTTCCAACCACCTCTACCCCTGCACACACACACACACACACACACACACACACACATACACACACCTACACACACACACACACACACACACACACACACACACACACTAACAAATGTGGATGCTCATTCACACACAAACATTTAGACTGGCCTCATTTCAGTTCCTCATCTCTCTCTCTCTCTCTTTCCTGCTCTCTCTCTCTAACACACACACACACACACACACTCACAATCACATCAACACAGATACACCGCACACACTCACACCACACATCTCTCTTCTCTGGCCAGGCAGTCGAAGCCGGGTCAGAGTTCAACTCGGTAATGGAGTCTCTCCCACCTGGCGGTGTCAGGTAATACACAGAGGGGGAGTTGTGTGATTGCATGTGTGTGTATGTGTGTGTGTGTCTGTGTCTGTGCGGGGTGGCTGAAATGGGGCCGAGCCAAATGACCCAAATTGTAGCGGCAACCTTGAAGAGCTCAGGTGGTACACGATGAAAAATAAAAAAGCAGGAGTTAGAGGACAGAGAGAGAGAGGCAGAGAACACATGATAGAGAGTGAGGAAAGAGGGGGGGGGGGAGGGGAGGAGGGAGAGTGGTGGTAATACGTGTCCTTAAACTGATTTCAGTTGTTTTGAGAACGAGGTGTGGTCCTCTCCTCTCGGCATGGCTCTGCTGCTGATTGGAGGCTGTTAGAGGGTGTGCGTCAGAGTGTGTGCTTTGTGTTGGTGAGTGTGTGAGTAACACACAGAGAAAAGAAAGTAAGACAAAGTATGTGCGTAAATGTCCTTTGTGTGTGCAAATACATCTCTGGCATTATTCTTGCTTCCTTACCTAAGATGCAATCAGCTTTTCGAGCTCTCTGTGTGTATCCCGCTCCACTCTCGTTGTGTATCCGAGCCGTGATAGGCCGAGCAGCTGGCTGTTTCTTAGTGTCACTGATTAGTAATCAGTCTGCATTGTGCCTGAATGCAGATTGTTAACAGGGCTGGATGGTGAGGCGGCCTTAACTCCATGAACCTCATCAGAGACCCAATCGAGCCTTCAATTTGGCCTTATGAATTCATGCTTGAGTATATTTAAGTTCATTCTAATCGGAGGTCACATGACACTGTAGGTCTACTGACACCAAAACCACGGTTCATGTGTCTCTGCTCTAGATCACGGATCTCATTTGATAGTTAAGCTCACATTTAAATGAGTCATGCAGGGTTGGAAATTCTCTTTTTCGCCCACCTGCCTATGACTGGTGGATTTGAAAATCACTCATTTTTTTAACCTGGGCCTTATGAACGACTGCCTGACTCTTCTCATAAAGTCAGAGCAGAACAAGCAGGAGGCTGGTGATTCATTTAATGCTGTTTGTTGTCACAAAGCACTCTGTTGTTTTACTTTTATTTACCTGCCACTGTGACGGGTAAGGTTGAGCAAATTCACCCGTCACTGCAAAAAAATCAGATGATGGTGCTAATTTCCAACCCTGGAAGGAATAGAGAAAGGGCTGTTTTAGGATTATTAGCTTTGTTGTCATCTTCCAGAATAAGGTTTGTTTAGCTTGTAAATTGCTTAATTTGATTTTGTTGGTCACTCTGTTTCACCATTCCTAACTCCAATTGTTATGTCTTTTAACTGTCCATATATGACATCTATCTGTATTTATAGGGATAGAAATAAAAAAAAAAAACAAGCCCCATGGTGATTTCAAGTCCATTTAAGTCCCCAAAATATTACATTTAAATATTCAAACAATACCGTAAAAAGCTATTTATTTTTTATAATGATATTTTTTAGCAGGGTCTATGTAAATATATTGTAATTTAAATATTTATGGATTCAATCTGATATATTATGAAGTGTTATGTAACACAAATTGATTATTTTAGATGATGTACTTCCTGCCCAGGTACAACAGTTGCAAATTAGCTGTTAGCTAACTCTGGTGCAATTACATTTAATTGTGCGCTGCCTCTTTAAAAATAAACAATAAAAGTCACACTGGGTCAGAGATTGTTGGTTTGAAGGTCTTTCTTATTGAACATGAAAAGGTACCTTTGTTGGGGACTTTAGCTCAGTCTGTAGGGACTTGGTGTTGGGAACCAGAGGGTTTCAGGTCCCAGTGTGGACCAAAGTATGGAAACTGGTCTGGAACCAGGTCACTTCCTGAGTGCTATGATGTGCCCTTTAGCAAGGCATTGTTGGAACAATTTACTCAGTCATATTAGAAACAGCAGCAGCTTCAATTCATTTGAAAAAAGAAACATTTATTTCCTGATTGGCCAATCAAGCAATGCACCATCATAATCATTCTCTGAGCTTATTTTACTTTCCCCCCCTTCTTTAAAGTTACTCTTTCTTGTTTTGCTTTCTTTTACACCTTATTGAGTATGTTTTCTGGTTAACTAAATTGTATTTGCTAGGACTACTTTAAGCCCCTCTGGGTTTATTTGGCTCCTCCAGAACATTTCTTTTAAAAAAATATATATTTTTAATGAACTAATCATTATGTATTGTCTGTTTTTTCATTGTTTTTTTTTGTATTGTGTTTTTTTAAGTGCAATCAAATAAAATTAAAAAAATTGAAAAAGGCACCAAACCCCCAAAAGCCCCGTCGCACTCCTTGTGTAGAAGAGTGTAGCAGCCCCACTCTGACATCTCTCCACTAATGCATGTCCACAGGTCCTGTTTGTGCATGTGTGTGATTCAGGCCTATGAGTGTGAGAAGCATGTCTCAAAATAACAGAGTGTAATCAGAATCAGAATCAGAATCAGTATCAGCTTTATTGGCCAGGTATGCTGAAACACACAAGGAATTTTACTTTGGTAAACTGTGCTCTATAAAAATGTAATTTCTACTCAGAGATTAATAAAATATATAAAATCAAATAAAAATACCTTTCCAGAAAGTATATGTTTAAAATATGGATTAAAGGTACAAATTAAATTAATGGGGCGCTGGTGTCGCAGTGGTTAGTGTGCCATTTATGGAGGCTGTCGTCTCAAGTGGGCGGCCCAGGTTCACATCCCACCTGTGGCTTCCTTCCCGCATGTCATTCCCCACTCTCTCTCTATCTTCCTGATTTCCAACTCTATCCACTGTCCTATCTCTCCATTAAAGGCATAAAAAGCCAAAAAATGAATCTTTAATAAAAAAAAATTTAAAAAAAGGTACAAATTAATTAATGTGGCTTGACAGTCATCAGGTCAGGTTAGGTATAAGAGTGAGGGTCAGGGTTGGGGTCAGCTTTAGTGCTGGCTGTAGCTGATCAATAGAACAGAAAACAATATTAGTCGATCTTCTTACTTCTTAAAGCTCCAAAGCAATAAAAAACACCAACGCAGTGTGCCTATGTGGTGTCCAGTTTTCTGTGAGAGTTAATTTCATTGGCTAGAGTATTGCCTTTTGCTAATCCAAGTGTGAAGGAATCAAGTTTATTTCAGGGGGAATTAAAACAGTGTGGGGCTATAATCAGGCTGTGGTAAATTCTTGGTTAAAATGAAGTTTATCCCAAGGATAAGAGGTGCTATTTATTAAGTTAAAATCCTCTTTTTGGGTCACTCTATAAAAACATTTTTTTACCCTGCTTACAATATTGTGCATCTGAGCCACAGGTGTATTTGGTAGCTGTCATAAATACTGAATTTACCCAAAGAACATCAGCAGTCATATTCTCTGAATAATATAAATTAAATTAAAAAAATATATCTTCTATAACTCTGCATCCATTGTAGCTTTTGCCATCAAACTTGCAACATCTAATGCGGTTTTTTATTTTATCTTTAAAACAACTTTGTCTAAAGCGATGATTTCTTATCATCTGACTGCTTGTTATTCTCGTCCTGTCACAATTCTTTTTAGCGTCGTTGCTGCTTTCTCAGATCTCAGCAATTAATGTGCTGACAGCGATGTTGTTATGACTGATAGGAGGGAAGTTTAAGACTACAAAAATTACCGTTCTTTAAAGAGTGTGTCATTCACAAACATTGTGTTTTCTACACAAAGCTCTGAGTGAAATGATGTGAGGCAGCTTTCCATTCTGCGACTCTCCATGTAGATGTGAACATTACAGAGAAACATAGCTATATATAACACAAAGTATACGACTTCCCACTGCCAGGAATAGGAGCTGTGAAGAAGAAAACATTTCTCATGTGTTTGTTTTGAATACATTCTGCTTCATTATTTGGACATTTTGCTCTGCTGGGTAACATATGGCCGTATTGATGAATAGGACCTATTGTTGGAGGTATTATTTGTCATTCTGACTCGCTCACAGTGATGGATGTGCGCGTGTGTGTGAGGGTGATTTATGGCACTGGGGGGTAGTGTATGGTCGTCTGAGTGCTCTCTGGTGAGAAAGCAAAAGTCTATTAAGATGACCTTGGGAGGAACTCCCAGAACTGCTTGCACATAAACTCACAATGAAAACTGAAAGTGACAAGGTGGCGTTAATGTGTCTGTTTGCTCGTGTGTAAAGTCTGGTAAGGTGATAATGTGTTCTGTTCTTATACTTTAGTAGTGATAAGTCAATGCTATATGAACAATCCTCCATTTCTGTATGCTGCTGTGTGTGTGTGTTGTACATGG
Source organism: Labrus mixtus (assembly GCF_963584025.1). Taxonomy (NCBI): domain Eukaryota; kingdom Metazoa; phylum Chordata; class Actinopteri; order Labriformes; family Labridae; genus Labrus; species Labrus mixtus. The sequence continues at coordinate 1,529,361 of NC_083634.1, forward strand.
GAAAAGGGATACTTCACCCATTTGCATTAATCTTTGTATCATTAGAAACCTGGTAGTATTTTTGAATGGTCGTGCATCCCGCCCTCATTTCCCCCTGAGATGGGAAATCTTTGTATTTCTAAGTCTGTAAAGGAGCCTCCTGGTCTGGTTAGAGGGGGTGAAACTACATCGCTAGTTCCTCATGTTTTCAACCCGGGGGGGGGGGGGGGCCACTGAAGCTACAGACCTATCACAGATCAGTGGGTGGGAACTCACTCCCAGAATCTAAAAGCAACGTCGGCCATCTTGCTTTGTAGCTATGCTAACAGGCTCTGTGTAGAAAGCTGAGAAGAACCGACAATAGCGTATGTATCAACTTCAAAGTGATATGGATGAAGGGGATTTTAAAGGTCTTGTGTTCGAATCGGATGTTGGTAGCTATCTCTACGAGCCGCAATATAGCGATGAGCAGTTGAGCAGGTGCTGCTAATGAAGATTACAGAGACAGAGCCACCACACCCCCCCTCAGGTGTGACATCAGTACTGACCCTGCTTCTCCTCATACTAACCACGCCTACCGATAAAGACACTGAAGTGAATCCTCATAATGCATTATCATGACAAGGCCGTTGGAGGAACAGGGGGCAACAAGACCTGCTGTGCATTCTGGGAGTTGTTGTCTTTCATCCACATGAGCCAAAAAGACACTTTCTGCCTTTTCTCGGCCAAGAAGACACCAACTTCAAAATGTATTTCACATTTCTACTACATATATGACCCAATGTCAATACAGACTCATGTTTCAACCAGTGAAGTATCCCTTTAAATGAATAATTCTATTACTACTTTGGTTTACTCTCCACTTCTTATTCCCATTTCCTTTCTTTTTACTCATTTATTTCTTCCTCTTGTGTTTACCTTTTCTCTCTATCCCTCTTAATTCCGCCCATTTGTTTCCCTCCCCCGTGTCCGTCCGTCTGTCTGTCTCTGATATGTACTCTTTGTATATTGCCCAGGGGATCTGTCCGTTAGCCGGTGATCACACCTTAATAAATGCACTTCATTAAACCACAGCCTCTCATTCATCAGCAGCTTACCTCCTCTATAGGAGGCAGGCTTAAACACACACCAATCATTTACCGCAAGATGTGTGTGGCTTCCTCCTGGTGGGACGTCTAGGGCCCTACTCGATGATTTATTTACAATTCTGCCCATGTGCTTCCCGGCTAAATGCTTGACTTTGAAGGGAAGGATTACTTTTTGAAGCAAGGGCACTGGGCAACAAGCCTGTGCGACGAGGAAAATGTTAAAAGTCATTGTTGAGTGCATAACAGACGATGTTGAGAGAAGCATTAAAAGTGTTTCTTCTTTATTTGCCAGATTTTTGACAAATAACCAATTTGCATGCCATCAAAATATACTCTAGCTAATATGAATCATATTCCTAGATGCTCAAAACAAAGTGTATTTTCTTAACTTTGCTGTTGGCCGTGCTTCAGTTTATTTTATTATTTTGGCTCAGTGTGCCATTACTCTGAGGACATACACTTTAAAAAAAGCACATATTTTTTGATACTGCATCGGAACACAATAAAGACATCCAAAAACAATGTCTGTTCCCACAGACATGCTGTCCACAGAGGCCACTAAAACAAGCCCGAGCAGAAACTTGCAGTGAGTGAGGAAAATAAATTACCTTAAAGCAACGGGGAAACTTTGCCATGAATAATATAGGAGCCACTCAGAGCACACAGATGGATTATGGGCTTGAGATTGACAAGGGCGCCTCTCACTGGGGTTATTAACTTAAAAGACTACACTGGCAGTTTTGCACATTTTAGTCCATTAACTACAAATCACATATACATAGTCGACCATTTTCCAATGCACACTGTAGGTCTGACGATTGATTTCCCACTTTAACACTAATGTAGTTGAAAGCAGGCCAGCAAGACACTTTGTGTCTTAATTTTCCCTCGTTGTCGATCCTTACTAGTTGTTTGTGTTTTGGCATCCTATTTGTAATGCTTGTAAGCGTAGGAATGCTTCAACAGCTGACTCTCAAATCTGACAAGCAAAGCCAAAAAAATCACTGGGAAAGACTGTGTGTGCTGTAAATGACAATTGTTTTTGTTATAGATTAATCTGAGTATTATTATTATTATTATTATCTCAATCTACCTCCTTAATTATCCAGAAAAAGCATTGCATTATTTCACATGACCCAAGGTGATGTTTTTAAATGCCTTTATTTGTCCAACCAACCGTTTTAATCCACCAAATGTTTCTGGTTCTTTTTGGCTTCCATTCTATTTTGCAAACAATTATTTGATAATCAAAATAATTGCAGATCTGCAGATTACCCTTTGTCAATTGTTTAATGAATTAATCAGTGCAGCTGTCCATTTTAGTCAATAAGTGAGACTTGTGCAATTTAGTCTCCATCAGACATTGAGTAAATGAAATAAGGCTGCTCCCTTTAACATTTATTTAACACTCTTTACATTGCAGAGGCCTAAATCTAATGTCCTCAAAGTACTGTTATGTATATAAATGGTAAATGGACTTGAGCTTGTATAGCGCTTTTCTAGTCTTCTGACTACTCAAAGTGCTTTTTCACAGCAGGTCACACCTACACATTCAGACCCATTCACACTGATGGAGGCTGTTATGGTCAGTAACCATGCAGCCGGAGCTACTTAGGGTTAAGTGTCTTGCCCAAGGAAACATCGGACATGTGGCTGCAGGACCTGAGGCTCGACCTTCTGGTTAAGAGACGACCGACTCTACCACTGAGCCACAGCTGCGCCATAAACGTATTGCATGTCTTGATAGTATGTGACTTTCAGAATGGAGGTCCAGTAGATGTCTTTGTCACCAGTAGATTCACAGTTACTTAGACAAAAACAAAGCACATGTCACTCAGAGGCTCAAACATGTTTCAAACAGGGTTCCCCCCCCCCCTCCCTCAGTGTTTTGAACATGTGCAGACATATGTAGGACTGATCTCCAGTCAGTTATGCACCACAAAGTTTTTTGTTTTTTTTAATCAAACAAAGTCTTTTCTTCGCTTTCTTCTGAGTGACATAAACAAGCTGTCCTTTAAGTGTGAACACAGGGCTGACAACAACAAACCAGGAAGGTGTTTGACTTCACTCTCTTTTTCTGAAAGTCATTACGCAACAATATATTTACAGTCATTAAAATATATTACATATCTGATATATGTTAAAAACGTTGCAAATAATCAGTTTAAAGCACTTGAGAATGTGATCCATTTGATAAAATACAGATGTAGTAGGATATACATTGAGCCAGATATGAACTTAAGCTGTCCTGGCATGTTAATTTTGATTGCATTATGTTGTGCCTGTTTGTCATGACTCTATTTAATGATTCTGTTTGAGTTGTTTCAGTTATGTATTGCATCATTGGTTGGTACTGTACGTGTTGTCCAGATGGTCTCTAATCTTCCTCGTAATCTGTTTGTACAGAAGTCTGGATCTGTCCACTCAAACAAGGCTTTCTGCACTGTTCACACCCCAACATGACGTATAGGCCTACTCTGATTGGATGAGATCTGCCTGAATGGCATCATTGATTGTGCTGGAAGATGGATGGTGGTCAGACAGCCATTAAACGTGACCCCTCTCCCGCCCCCTTCCCTGGCCCCGTGTCAGAGTCGGAGCGCATAGTAAATCACAGACTTTGCTGAAGGCAGCATAGATCACCGCTAACAACGCTGCATCAACAAGTAGACGAGCACAGAATAAATACCAGAGGAGACAGAGAGCAACTTTAATAAACATGTTTTTCCTTTTTGATTTCTCATTGCAGAAATGTCAATCTCTAAAGGTCATCTAATGTTTGGATGAGATAGTTTCACTTTTATTTTCAGGTTTTTCTCTTCTTCTAAGTTTTACTCAGACCAAGTCAGTATATATCTTCCAATCAGTGGCTTGGCATTCACATGTACAACAAAATCACAATGTGTTAATAATGTATTTTCCTTGCTTGTAATTCTAAAATCAATTGTGTAAGACCTGTAATCCTCTATGATCTCTACACTTACTGAATGATGAATGCAATTTTTCCTTTGTGTTCTCTGAAGCTTGCATGTCTCTGAGTAACATTTCTGTCCATAATGATACATTTATATTCAGAGGAAACCTCCTAGAGGTTGTCAAAATTCACACAATGTAGTCAACATCAATACTGTTTATGCTCCATCATGTTTTGTCTATGTAAAGTAAAGAGGAATGCCTATTGTAAAGAGGTGGCTTTATAAACCTAACTGATTGAATTACATCCCTTTTAGTTTATTCTCAGCACCATGGGAGCCAGACAGAAAGAGCCTCTTCCTAATACAAGCCAAAGCTACTCACATGAGACAATGGCATCAAATGCTGCCACTCATCCATGATGCTATTGAGAAGGTTTAGAGAGCGGAAAAAGGAATATTTAGCGGAGGGTTTTCTCTTTGTTTTACCAGAGTAGGTTTCCATTCCGTTCTCTTGGAAGGACATAAAAACAAACTGTGGATGTTAGTGGGCGGGGGAGTCCCATCAATTTATCTTGTTTATGGAAGCGACAGGAGACCCGCTCAGCTATTGTGTCTGCCTCTCTGCCACAATTGGTACAATACTCAGGACAAGGATTTAACCAGCTCCATCTGCCTACTCCCGCGCTCCGCTCCGTCTCACTCTCTGACTCCAAATCCCAATCATTTCTCCAAGCTTGCATGGGCAGGAGTGTTTGCTGTTTGCTGTGAACGCCTTTCTGCACTCAATTCTTCCATACCTCTTTCTGACACCCATCTCTTTCAGCTCACATTGCACAAACTCCTTTTCCTGTTTATCCTACTTCCAGAGTTCCTTCGTCCTTCATTGACTCCAGTGGCTCCATCATTGACTTCCCCGACCTCCGGACAGCCTTCTCTTCACATTCAGACAACATGTTCATCTCCTGTTTGTCTACACAGTGTTTGTTCCACACATTGACTGTCAATGAGCATCAAAGCACAGCCCGTCCACGTCTGCAGACATCTATACTTTAAACTTAAATCTTTGTTCATGCAGCTACGAGCTGCTGTGACTTGTTTTCTATGTCTGAGGCTAAGCTTTATCCAGCTACAAGGTGAAGCTTTGCTTTGCTTGTACTTTATGTGTCAGGAGTTTTTATTGGTGAATCAGCTACTTGTAGTGTTAAAGTGCAGTATTGACCCAAGGCTGTGATATAGCAGAGGCTAAACCAACAACATTTTACCGTCTTTTTGATTTGTAGAATATAGATTACAGCTTTTAAAGACCGTACACAAGCAGTGGATGTATCGTGGTATATTTCAACTGAATTATATTGGTTTGCTGTTATTTTACTGGCTGTCAAACCAAAAGTTAGGGTTCTTTGCAAGCTGTTATCAGAATTCTTTTTAAATTACACAATCCTTCCTAGTGTATCAGACATTATAGAGAAGCGTCACAATTATGTGCATGCAGAGACTAGCTAAGCTAACATTTTCAGAGCTTTTCAATACCAAGTGTTTTTAAACAATACAATCTGTCGTTTTAATAATTAATACTACTGAAACATTCCAAAGCTTTTGGAAAATAAAAGATTTTCAGTCATATATCTAACCAAAAAAGAGAGAGAGAACTGTCTCAATTGCACAATTTAATTGGAATATGCTTGCAATATTTTTCTTTTTTACAAGAAATTGTCCATTACTTTGTGTCTAGGACTTGTATTATTGTTGTAGCAGTATCTAAATGGCTATCAATATTGTTGGATTTTTACTGGAATCGTGTTGAAATTAGAAAATCTGGTTTTGTGACAACACATTTTTTTAAATAAACACAATACATCAGTGTACTAATAGTGATGAAAGATACAACAGAAAACTCAAAGTACTTGGTCTTTTTCAATTCTCTGATTTTTTGAAATTTTCAAAATCCAAACCAAAAAACACCAACCAGAATTGACATTTTCAGACACTTCAAATCCATTATTACCCCTTTACCTTTTCTGAAGATTATTTCCTTTTTAATATATTGTGCCTTAATGAAAGGTTAAGTGCTCAGTGAAGCCATCCCTCATCCCATTGTTTGTTTTATGCATTGCATACATTGCATTGTTTATGTGTTTTGTGAATGTGCTGTTCTTCGGTGGTAATTGTCTGTTGGACAGAAAGGGTGCTGTGGAAAGGAATTTCCCCATGTGGACAATAAAGTCATATTCCCCTGTGCCCTACTAAAAGTTACATACCTACTCTATGACCTTTAGTCGCCAGCGCAACCAAAACAGCATTGCCACCTTCAGCAGACCCAGGGTGTGTTGATGTGAGCTCCAGACAGTGCCAACACAGATACAACCTACCCTACCACATCAATCAATCAATCAATTTTTATTTGTATAGCGTCAACTCATAACAAGTGTTATCTCGAGACACTTTACAAAAAGCAGGTAAAAGACCTTACTTATTGCTATGTTACAAAGATCCGGCCTATCCATCATGAACACTTTAGCCAAACAGCAAAAGTTACAGTGGTAAGAAAAAACTGCCTTATTATTAAAAGGCAGAAATCTTCGGCCGGATCCCCGGCTCATGACGAAACAGTCTTCACAGGCCTAGCCTGCGCCGGGCTTGGAAAGGGATAGGGCCCCTTCTCGCCCCCAACAACTCCACCGTGTAGGATGATGGACAGCAAGAGTCATGACATCATTGGGGTTCTAGAATTAATTTCTTCAATTAATTTAGCAGAATGCTTTTTTTCCAAAGTGAGGAACATCAGAGAGTAAGCGCATCACAAGTGAGGATCTAGAAAGGTTGCAAACAAACAGCTTTAAGTCTAATGGCTGATGATGTGTCTTTCCCTGATTTGTCATGATGACCCCTATCACATTATTCCTTTACCACCATAGTCTCTACTGCTAAACTGATGGGAAATAAATAGCTGTCATAAAAATGTATTTGACAGTAGTGTTCTCTTAATTGCAGCTCTATGATAGCTTAATGTCTTCATCATATAGTTAACAATGTCTGAGTCTGAAATCTAGACATGATCTAAATGCATCCCACTCATCTTCTGTCTGCCTGGATTCTTTCCTGCTCTTGACTGCTGCTGTGCACCAAAAGAAGAAAATTGAGACATGACTGACTCCTGCTCTCCACCTACAACAGACTTCACATTACGCTATCGATTGACATCAGCCGCGTGTTAAGTATCAGAGCCAGTGAAGGTAACAGGTCACAACATGTGCCATGCTCTTGGCTTTCACCTTCAGCCAAAATATCCAGAGGGGATCCCGTTTTCTGGTAAAACGTTGTGTGTGAGTGGTGAGTATTGGGAAAGAGTTAGTCATTACACATGGCACAGACTCTAAACTCTGCAGACACACAGGTGGAAGCTTCAGTCTAGCTGTAGTGGAATAACTGTTGAAATAATCAACTATCACACAACATATGATGCAGAACAACTTTTCAAAATCCAAGACTGGCTTCAAATGATTTGTCATTTTAATTATTATTTTTTCAACTAAATCAGCCGTAGGAAAATTATGGATAAATTGTGATTAATTCAAATAGGCTAATGTTATATTAACTATCATGGTTAGCCCGTCTTTGGTAACTAAAGTACCTTAAAAGTACGTTTTTTAGGCTAGCTATGCTTATGATTTTGGAATGGTGAAACTGCTAAAGAATGAAACAGGCTGTTGTCACCTGCATTGCACATGGTTGGCTTGACCTGTCCCACCCACCGAGTCAATAATATTACTGTGGTATAACATAAGTATGATATTGCAAATTACAAAATGAAAGACAAAGGACTTTCACTGACTGCGAAATCATCCAATAGCCTACTTATTTAAGTCATAGAATGCTGGGCATCAAATTATGTCAGTATTTGTGGCAAAAAAACCATATACATATATGTTTTACATTTTCAGTGTGTCTGTGTCTCTATTCATGTTTAATATGTTGCATATTCAAAACATAAATATATCTGCAAAGACCAAAAGCATGTATTCCCATCCTTAGCCCCTTTTACGTCGTCTGTCAAGGACGAGACTTTTGCACCTCGCCGTCAATATAAATGACCCTGACGCACAATGGTTGGGAGAAATCTTTCCACCTCTGAGCAAGTATCAGTGGTAGTAAACTAGCCCTCTTCAGACTGCCAATGCAAGGTGCAATATGAACGTCTCTGTGACGATGAGGAGACAAAGTGACCTCTGACACCTCGGTGCCTCTGCAGGAGATCACAGTCTGAATAAGGCTACAAGACGTATCGGGGAGAGATGGAATCACTGTCAAACATCGGAGCCAATGAGGTGTGTGTATGTGAAGCTAATTTCAACTGACGTCTCTTTAGCTTCTACAACACTATAACGCAATGTAAAATCATACACTTGGACACTAATCTCCATTACAGACTCACAATGTAAAAATGGGTTTTTGTGGCAACTTTAAGCTTTAAAATGATTTTGAGTGTTAGAGAGTTAGTTAGGCCTTTACAAAACAGGAAGCAGCCACTACTCACCATTACTGCAGCCTATACATTTCATATTTGCTCCAAAATGTTACTGTCAAAGGCGCAAGCCCGACTCTGACAACTGCGAAAGTGTCAAAGAATCGTTCTTAAAAAAAAAAGTTGTTTACGTTACTGTAGTCAAAAATATCTCTCCACATAGTGAGGTGGTGTTTATTTCTCCTGAATGCAGATGTAAGCTGTACTTCCAAGCAGGGAGCTTGTACTCAATCTGCCGTCTTTCCCATATGATAAACTGCAGCATGATAAACACGTCGACTCGTTGACTGACACAGCAGATCAGTGGCGAGACGGAAAAAGACGTTTCTGCCGAGCAGCCATGAGAGCTACAGGTAAATACACCCGAGATAACAACCTCCAGTTCTCTCTCTCTCTTTCTTTTTTTTATTGCCACCTACTCTACCTCCCCCCTCTCTCCCATCTCTGTCTCGGTGTCGCCGTCTCCCCCCCACACCCACCCTCACCTCCCTGTGTGTTGTCGTGGCAACGCGGCGGCCGCCCCATTATAATGCCTGCGTGTTTGTAAGTGGAGTTGCTGCTTTACCGCTGTTGGTTTCTCCCTTTTTCTCTCTTTGTGCCTTTGAAATGAGAGAATAAAAAACAGACAGGGGGAAAGGAGGTGGAGGAGGAATGGAAGAAGAGAGGAGGATGTGAGGGATGAAGGTTTGTAGGAGACAAAGGGGGGTGATGCAGGAGCTCTAGCAATCATTTAGCACTTCCCTCTCTTGCTTTTATCTGTCCTCAGAGCTGCTTTTTACATTTCCTTTTGTCTCCGAGGTTGGAGGCTGTTCACCGCTCCTGTAAAAGTAGCGGAGAGAGAGCAGCCGTTAAGTTTATTATATCGATCACACACACACGTACACATGCACACACTTTTTCCTCTCATGCACACATTTCCCATTCTCTTTTTAACACACTTTGAAACACACACCCTCACACGCACCATTACAGAGAGACAGTGTATACAGCTATTAGATGCATTGATGAAGACGCTCCTATCAAAGAGAATCCACAATGAGAACAAACATACAGAGCAGATGAAACATCTCCTTTGTGTTAGCTGCAGGAGCACAATGCCTTCTAATGAGGTGTGTGTGTGTGTGTGTGTGTGTGTGTGTGATTAGTGGATTTCTTGTCTTATTTTTGTTTTCTGCAGACGATGATATCTGTTCAGAGTTGTGTCTCGCGGTGTGTCTACATGAGCAGACTGACAGGTGTGTGTGTAAATGTGTGTGTTGAAGTGTGTGTGTGTGCGTGTAATCTGCCAGATAAGGTAGGCAGATAGAGCCAGCAGATAGACAGGGGTGTTGGGGATGAGATTGCAGGAGGGGCTTACAGCTGAAGCTGTAAATCACTTAACCTGGGGCTAATGGGCTTAGAGGATGTACTACAGTACAGACTGATACAAACACAAACTCAATCTCAGTTGCCCTTCCAAACATGCGCACACACACAAAATAACCACAGTTTTGTAATGATGGGCCCCTAGGCCTCAATAAGTCTTATCTGAAATGTTAACCATTAAATCATGTCCGTGCTGAATGTCAAATTAAAACTTGGCTAATTTAGAATCTTTGCGCCAGAGATGTATCACTCCTCTATGTTTTTAATCAACTCAGTTTGTGTGTGGCATCCCAGTGTGTGTTAAAGTATGCCTTCATGTTTTTTTTCCATGTCTTTTTTGTCCTGCATGTTTATTCATCATGGTTTGCATCGGTGTTGCGTCACAACCTGCGTGTGCTAACATGTGTGGGCGGTTCATATGAATATGCAATAAAAGCTTTCAGCAGACGTACATGTGAATCACAGTCAAGTTCTGTCAGAGCAAAGTAGAGAGGCCTGATGTATTACTCAGTGTTTTAGAGTGATTGATGTGACTCAACAGGAAATACACGATCCTCCTGAAGAAAGCTTGAAACATTGGTGCAAGAGTGTTTGTGTTTTGTGTGTGTACTTTTCAGGGACACTCATAAGGACTGTTTTCTTTTTGGTTCAAATGCTAAGGGGAGCCTGGAGGCTAGCACTTTCTCACCTGGTTCATCCTAAATATAATAAGTTACTTTTTTTTAATTGACCAGAAATAGGCCCACTCAACATTACTTATTTGTTGTAAAGTCACAGAACTGTAGCCTGTTATAAGTGTAAACTCCCTGTACTTAAAAATGATAAGAGACCTTTGAATCGTTGCCCTGTCCGTGTTTGAGCATAAATTGTGATGCCAATTTTTTTCAATATGGGTAGGCAGGAGGCGATTACATGAGTTCCATTGAGCAGAACAAGGCATACATTGTGAAACTGTACCTGATATAGATAAGGCAAGGACTTAAGTACCTACAAGATGGAAAAAATTATAATAAAAAGAAATACATTTTTTAAGATTTTTAGGATAGGGATATTAAGGATTCTTGACTTTATTCGGTACAACACAGTTTACTTTTATGTGTTCTTTATTTTGAGAAAATCTTTAAAATAAAATAAATCATGACTGCCATTGTGTTGCACTTCAATGCACTCTTTGGGATAGCTAACCTGCTGACCTGTTAATTGTCATTAAATTAAAAGGACTACAAAGTAGTCAAAAAACTGACCAAAAGCATAATAGCACAATATATGCTGGACTCTATATACTGTACGTACAGTGTAGACTGTACATAGAACTACATACTTTAATACTCTATACTAAATATTACATCACATTCAGTATGTAGTACATTCTGAAATCGTAGTAGGCAATAAGTGGGAGTTTGTAGTATGTTAGATTGACCAGATTTTTCATCTGAAACGGGAGCACACAGGTCAAATAAAACCATCCCAAAATGCATTAGGGCTTTCATAGTATCCAATGGAGGAGCTCACCAGCCAGCCAAATACAAACAAAAAAATAAAAGTAACTACTGTTTACATATTTGATATGTTGTCAAATTATATTAAAAGGCTGCATGTTAATTTATAAATAAAAAAGGGAAAGTAAGATCTGATCATAAGTGGTCACTGGTGACATATGTGGAGATGATCATGCATTTGTTACCTCCAGACTGGATTATTGTAACTCTCTTTTGTCAGGGTGCTCTGGCAAATCTCTAAAGACTCTTCAACTGGTCCAGAATGCTGCAGCTCGTGTACTGACCAGAACCAGGAAATGGGACCACATCACTCCTGTCCTGGCTTCTCTGCACTGGCTCCCTATACAGTCTAGAATAGAATTCAAGATCCTTCTTCTCACCTACAAAGCTCTAAATGGCCAGGCACCATCTTACCTGAAGGAGCTACTAGTGCCGTACTGTCCCTCGAGAACATTACGGTCCCGGAGTGCAGGCCTGCTGGTGGTACCTACAGTCTCCACTTTTATTTGTATAGCGGCTCATGACGAAACAGTCTTCACAGGCCTAGACTGCGCCGGGCTTGGAAAGGGATAGGGGGAGAGATGGGATAAGATGCAGGAAGAGGGATAGAGAGCAAGGGGGTGGGGGGAGGTAGACCGTCCATCAGCAATCCGGTGGGGAGGGGAGGGGGTGTGGGGGGGTTGTTCTGGCAGGCCGCCAACCCACGATCCGGTGGGGAGGGGGTAGTGGTGGGGTGGGGGTTGTTCTGGCAAGCCGTCAACCGACGATCTTGAGGAGCCTAGGGGAGCTCAAGAGCTCCCAGGAAAGTAGGTGGTTAGTGACTGAGATTTATAGATAGATACATGCAGTAATATGATGTACTGTATATGCAGAGAGAGAGAGAGAGAGAGAGAGAGAGAGAGAGGAGCTCAGGGTGCCAGTTCCCCCGGTAGTCTAAGCCTATAGCAGCATAACTAAGAGCTGGTCTACACCAGCACCAGCCCTAACTATAAGATTTATCAAAAAGGAAAGTTTTAAGTCTAATCTTAAAAATACAGACTGTGTCTGCCTCCCGGACCCCGGCTGGAAGGCGGTTCCAGAGGAGAGGAGCCCGATAACTGAAGGCTTTACCCCCCATAGTACACTTGGAGACTGTAGGTACCACCAGCAGGCCTGCACTCCGGGACCGCAACGCTCTCGAGGGACAGTACGGCACTAGTAGCTCCTTCAGGTAAGATGGTGCCTGGCCATTTAGAGCTTTGTAAGTGAGAAGAAGGATCTTGAATTCTATTCTAGACTGTATAGGGAGCCAGTGCAGATAAGCCAGGACAGGAGTAATGTGGTCCCATTTCCTGGTTCTGGTCAGTACACGAGCTGCAGCATTCTGGACCCGTTGAAGAGTCTTTAGAGATTTGCCAGAGCACCCTGACAAAAGAGAGTTACAATAATCCAGTCTGGAGGTAACAAATGCATGAACTAGTTTTTCTGCATCACTTTGCGACAGGATATTCCTGATCTTGGATATATTACGAAGGTGAAAGTAGGCTGTTCTTGAAACTTGACTGATGTGAGAGCTAAAAGACATATCTTGATCAAAAAGAACTCCTAGATTCCTAACAGTGGTGCTAGATGCCAGGCTGATGTCATTAAGGACAGTCACATCACTAGAAAAAGTCTCTCTGAGGTTCTTAGGGCCTAGCACAATAACTTCAGTCTTGTCTGAGTTAAGTAGCAAAACATTTCTGGTCATCCAGGTCCTAACGTCCTTAAGGCATGTTTCTAGCTGACATAACTGACTGGTACCATCGGGCTTCATTGATACATAAAGCTGAGTATCATCTGCATAACAATGAAACTGTATGGAGTGTTTCCTCATAATATTTCCCAGAGGAAGCATATATAATGTAAAAAGAATTGGTCCAAGCACTGAACCTTGTGGGACTCCATGGCAAACTTTAGTGTGCATAGAGGACTCATCATTAACATGTACAAACTGAGATCGGTCTGATAAGTAGGATTCAAACCAACTTAAAGCAGTCCCTGTAATTCCAAGCAAATGCTCCAGTCTGTACAACAGGATCCGATGGTCAATGGTGTCAAAAGCAGCACTAAGATCTAACAAGACGAACACCTGTCTGAGGCTAGAAGTAGATCGTTTGTAACTCTAACTAGTGCAGTCTCAGTGCTATGGTGGACTCTAAATCCTCACTGGAACTCTTCAAATAAACTGTTGTCATGGAGAAAGTCACAGTAAAAGAAGCATGCTTAATCATTGTTTGTTGGGTCTCTTTGTAATCGCAAAAGACCTGGAAAAAGGTATTCACACAGTCTTGTACCTTTGCCTTTTTTTCCATTTTCCAACATTTTTATGAGCCAAATCAAATGTCTTATAGTCCCAAGTATTGGGGTAGCTAGTTGGCTTGGTTCCCGGAATATAAATATTGATATTAGGTTTTTATGAAATGTCAATGGAGGAGTTGAATGGGGAAATGTACTTCCAGAACCAGAGTCACCAAACGAATGAGCAGCCACTGTTTAGCTTTGCTGAACCCAAACTTAGAAGGGATTTACTTCTACGTTCTTGCCCGCTTTGCTTAAATTGCGTACCATTTAAAAATGAAAAAGAGCTAACAGACAACACTTAAGTTAGGGAAACAGTACAGAAAGAAGAAAGATGCAAGAGGGTTAGTCCAATAAGGTGAAGATGTCATATAAGGGGGGGGGGGGGGTTCCTTTTATGACTTCTGTGGGTAAAAAATATGCCTTTAAGTGTTCTACCGCACCAACTGTGTAAGTGTACATGAATGTGTTGAAAGAGCAGGTTAAGAGGCACATGCATTGATATGAATAAATCAGATGTAACTTTTTCAGAGGCCCAGCCTGTTTCTGTGGGCGGGCCTGCTGGTTGCAATAAAACCTGTAGAAACGTGCAGACGCCAAGAGGGAACACATTAAATGTACAGAAGATGAAAATACTGTGAAAAAAGGAAGGTGTTTGCACGTTTAAGGTAAGAAAAAAAAAAAAAAGCAAGATGCCTTTTACCTTTTATTCCAACACCCACGCGGACACACACTCTCAAAGACAAACACAAATAAGGTGGACAAACATATCTTTCCTTCAAGCAGAGTCACATATGGTGGGCCATTCTCCTGGTCAGTAGCTCATTACATTTCTCATTATGTCTTTACACACATTTGGCCGATCCTCTGCACCTGTTGAGGTGTGATATACTGGATCTGTGTTCACACCTGCTCCTCCTCCTCCTCCTCCTCCTCCCTCCATCTCACCCTCCTGCCCTCCATCTCACACTCCTCTCCCTATCACTCCATCTGTCTACCTGTCTCCCTGCCCGCCCGCCTCATCACCGTCCCCATGTATCACACGGGAGACCACGCTGTTGCCAAGGCTACCGTAGCCATTGTGTACCCGGTTGCCAGGTGACTGGTCGCCGTGGCGATGATCAAGAATTCTGAAGCACCGTCGCCACTGCTGCTGCTGCCACTCCTCCTCCCCTCGATAAATAAATCTTCACAATTTTTTCCCCCTTTCTTTTCTCGCTGTCCTTCCCTCCCTCCTGTCGACATTGGTAGAAGAAAAGCACAGCGACCTTTAAGAGGAACTGAGCAACAATTGGAGACGGGATGGATGATGGCTTGTTTGTTTTCATTTCCTATCTCTCTCTCTCTCTATTTCCCTCTCTGCCCTCCACTCTATTTTTCTTCTCCCTTCATCCATCTCGTCTCCGGCTGTCCAGCCTGCCCAGTTTAATAATGAGTTGTCTCTGCTTTCTTTCTCATTTCCCTCTCTGCCCGGCTTGTTTGATCACCCCTCCTAATTCGTCATCTCATTCTTCTTCTCCATCCTTGTGTTTTATTCACCAAACAGCAGACCATGAATGGGCCCTATTCGGGTCTCTCCTCCTTGTCTTTGTTCATCCTGGCACTCAAAGTAATTCAACCTCCATCACTCTCTTTTTTTTTTACAGCATACTCCTCTCCCATCCTCTCTGCTCTTTCTTTTCCTTTTCTCTAATCATCACTGGACAATTTTGTTGGGCTTGTAGTGATGCTCTTATCCTTTTTAATATGCTTACTCTAATGCTCTGGCTAATTCCCTGTTCCCCATCACAAAGACAGATGATGGCAGATAAAATTGGTGTGCAGTAGGGTTTGAGTATTATGGGTTATTCTAAAAAGACTGATGAGCTTTTTCGGCATTTCCATTTCCATTAGACAGCATTTGGGCTGAAATTCATTTTACATTTGACAGTCTTCAAGCCTGAAAAGATAAGAAGTATACAGATTTTTCTTCCAGAATTGTTTTAAAGCTTCAACACAATGTGACACTAACCTCTATTCTTGCAAAGATGATGGTGAAGAAGAAAAGAAGAGGACATATTCACATATTGAGAAACTAATTAAACTGCAACCATATCTCTTTTTTTTTTTATCAAAGGCCTGAATCAGTCCTCAGTTAGCTAATGTACTTGTTCAACCCAAGTGGGTATGAGACAAAGAGATGAGGGTAGAAAAAGTAATACTTAAAATGAAGTATATTTATGGCATTGCAGGTCTCGTAAAGCAAAAAGAAAAGGCACTAATGTGTTCTTGGGATGTAATTTTTTGTGTTTAGGACAATAAAATGTACAAATTGTGTCATCATGGTTTTCAAGCGTCCAGAAGTTTTTGGTTGGCAGCATATATCACTTTCTCTATTGACTCACATCTTTGCCTTTTGCCAGGTAAGTTGCAAAAATAGTTCAAGACAGCATTTCCAATATGGCAACCATCAAAGCTAATTTTTCAATTTTTCAATTTTTCAATTTTTTTACTTTGACGTTAATTTAAAACATGATGATCGAAACCTTTGACTTCTTGTAAATGGGTTTCCATTAACTTCCAATCCCCATTCCTAAATTGTAAAATGGATTGCAGACAACATGAGAAAGAACATACCGCCTCCTGTGCATCAGAATGCTTTTTGAATAACGAGCATGTCTCTGACCCGGGCGCTTTTATTGTGAAAAGCTGTTTCACATGAATGTACTTAGACAGTGGTGATATATCAAAAAAAGTTTAGATTATTGTAGATTTTCAACACAGACATATG
>NC_083634.1:1548317-1575817 GCF_963584025.1 Labrus mixtus
ACACACACACACACACACTGGCTTGTCCTGACAGAATCCATGGGGTGAGATATAATGACCAGAAGCACCATTCAACATCTCTCCTATCAACACCATCCGTCCTTTTGTTTACCGCCCATTCTTCCTCCTGTCCTCCTCTTCCTCCCTCACAAGATGACTCAGTCCTGCTGCCCTTTTCCTTCATTTAATCATCCTCACTGCTGTTCACTTCTCTTCTCATTATCTTTCTTTCTTCCCACTGTTTCTCCTTCATTCTGTCTTCCTCTTCTCTGCTCCTCTTTCTTCCCCTCAGTCTCTCCTCTATCGCCACCTTTCCTTCCATCCTATTCTCCTCAATCCCTCATTCTTTCCCACAGCTTCTCCTTCATCTCCATATCTCCTTCTATCCTACATCTCCTTTCTCCTTCTCTCCCTCAGCCTCTCTTCTATCTCCTCCATCCCTCCCTCCTTCTTTCCCTCAGCCTCTTCTCCATTTCCATCTTTCTTTCACTATATGTCTCCTTTATTCCTCCTTCTTTCTTCATCTTTCCTTCCATCCTATTCTCCTCGATCCTTCCTTCTTTCCCACAGCTTCTCATTTATCTCCATATCTCCTTCTATCCTACATCTACTTTCTCCGTCTTTCCCTCAGCCTCTCCTGTATCTCCATCTTTCCTTCCATCCTATGCCCCTCAATCCCTCCCTCCTTCTATCCTACCTCTCCTTTATTCCTCCTTCTTCTTCATCTTTCCTTCAATCCTACCTCTCCTTTATTTCCCATCCTTTCCCCTAGCCTCTCTCCTCCATCTCCATCGGTCCTTCTTCTGTCTATTTTTTTAGTATTCAGTTAATGCCACAACCCTTTTCAGTTCTCATGCTCATCACTAAATGACAAACCAGAGACAGCTTCCGCCTTTTAAAGGCCAAAGCAAGATGTGTGCAAATCTATCCCTCCCTCTCTCTCAGCCTTTTTTTACCACTCGTACAATATGTGTTTTCTGAGCCACCCAATAGGCTGTCTAAAACTACAAGTAATGGCACTATTCACAGTGAGAGACCACACAGAGAGAAGGTCTGGCTGTAGCATGCTTGTTTGAATTCTCTTACTTCATTTCCCATGTTAAAACACACACCGCCTGGGTGTTTTTGTGGAACCCGGGTGGCAGCCATTCCAGCTTTTTGATACATGTTGTACACATCAAAATGAAACCTAATCTCAGTGTGCACCTTCTTATTTGCAGAATAGAGTTTACTCGCCTACAGAGGCTAACATAAATATTTATGAGATCAATTTGCAGTCGACATCACGGTGAGTATCATCAAACAGATGCAAGTTATATGAAGATAGGCTGCTTTTAAGGAGGAGGAAGAAGAAAATTGAATTTTGTTTACATTGCTTTTTGTTGCTCATGATGCTCAGACTTTCCCATTTTCCACTACATCACGGCATAAACCCTGCTATAAAAAACTTCACTTTAATGTCGCTTTGTTTTTCAGTGGACACATAATGTGGTTTATAAGGAAGAAGAAAAAAACACAGGGACAAATCATTTGTTCTCCCAAATGGAACCAAGTGATGATTCTTGCATCTATAAAATGAGATACTGTGTCCTGCCTATACCTCCACAGCAGGTAATCAGGGGGGGGGGGAAACAATGCTTCTTTTATTCAGTTATTGTTTCCAGCCAGGATTCACTACGGGAAAAGCTTTGAAGAAGACGGGCTTGTAAAAAAAAAGAGTTTGTAAGTATTATTGGTGAACTGCTGTGCTTTGTACTAAACAGCTTGATCTGAATATATAACTAGTCCTGCAGTCAGCAGCTCTCGCTGAATATTCTGGAATCTGTTCAGCCACACATGGCTTAGACGGAAACAAAGCTTTGATCAATTATGATACCAAAGATGAGACAATTAGCTCCTGCTGCTGCTGGTGGCCTCCCCTCATCTGAAGTCATCATGACATCACCACAAAGTGATGTCCTTCAAACTCCCTTTCATGCTAACACCCCAACAACATTATGATGAGCTCAGGCCACATACATCCACATTTATGAGCATGCATGATGACATCAGAGAGACATTCACTTTATGACTCAATTTGATGCTACTCCTCCTCCTCCTCCTCCTCCTCCTCCTCCTCCTCCTCCTCGACGGTCTATGAAGTGCACACAATCGGGATGAGGTATGACAAAAAAAACATGACCCTTCGTGGAGTCGTGTGTTGCTGTGCATGGAACTGAAGCGTAAATTGACTCATCGTAAATTTGCTTTATTGTGCTGTGTCTGTGTATGTTTGCCCAAGTGTGAGTGGACTGGCTTTTTACTATCCTGTGACGCCTAAAAGAAAAGGGCCCCCATGGGGATAGAAAACCCTAAACAATGTCCGGCTGTGGGGCCGTTTATCCTGCACTTTATTAGAAAACAGTGTCTTTGTAGGGTCGAGTTTACAGGGTAAAAATGAGGACGCTAACTCAAATGTGTGTTTACCTTAGCTGAACAGAAACATGTGGAACTCAAAGTTATGATCCAAAACAACATGAAGAAACTTCACTCTTACTGTGATGTGTGTGTGTGTGTGTGTGTGTGTGTGTGTGTGTGTGTGTGTGTGTGTGTGTGTGTGTGTGTGTGTGTGTGTGTGTGTGTGTGTGTGTGAGGGTGTCTAGTATTACTTGGCACTATAGCTGGCAGCCGTGTAGCTCAATAGTGGAATTAGGGTGTTATTGGATATTGGATGGACTGTAACACATAACACCACTTCACTTTCATGGGCGGCAGAGTGCTTATAGCAAACATCAATTACTGCACACACTCCAACATGCACTCCCCCAAAGACACACACACACACACACACACGCAAGCATCCATTTGTTACACACACACACACACGCCTTTTATGAAATTTGGAGCTTCAAAGTGAAACGACAAAAGAGGGACGTTTAAAGAAATGTTTTCTGGGGGAGATTGAGGAAAGGAGAGTGCAGCACATTAAGCATGTTCTTCCTTTTATGCCAGCGTGCATAAAGCTCTTTTATATCATTTTAGATAATTTCTCACTCGCACCGGCTCAAGCTAAAGCATATTTCTCTCCTTTTATCAGATTTTTTTTATCGCTCTATCCTCTTAACAAGCATTTTCCTGTCTCCCTCTCGCTAAGTACAATCTTTTTTTTTCACAGCTTCGCTCCCTTTTTTTCACCAATCTTCCCATTTTTTGTCGAATCCCCATCATTCATCACAATCATCCTTTTTGTCTTTGCTCTTAGTCCATTTGTCTTTTAGAATATATGTACTTTGCATTGCAGAAATTATAAAGTTTAGACACTTTCTTGAGTCGATCCTGACTTTCAGAGTGCATAGTAGTATAATCTTTGTGATGTTTTTACGTCTTATTTATGTAACTGTGCAGTTATTGCTGTCTGAGGAGCGATGCTGTTGATTGAATTGTGATGCTTGAAATTGAATCTTTTTTCTCTGTTTGTCTTCCCGTCCTCTTTCTCTTCTTTCTATCTGTCTCTAGAGACTCCTATCTCCGTTTTAGTCGAGGTTTCTTCTTTCTCCACTCTCTTTCACTGTTAACACACAATTCAAATCTGGCTCTAATCACATGTCTATACTGTTGAGTTTTCACTGATCCCATTCTGTAAAAAATGTAGATCTACAAGTTTGAGGATATTGAAAATATTAAATATAGATAGTTCTATATATAGAAAGCAAAATATCCCGCTCAGGCTTCTTTTTCTAAGTTAAGTCGGTGACCTTCGCTTCCCTAGAAGGACAAAAGTAGCTGGTTTGTTGGATTATTTTAATTGCATTATTAACATCATTCTTATCCCATTGCCAACATTTTTTTCTTTTTGGCTGGCTCTCTTGAATATGTGCAAATGGAAACTGCACGGAAGGTAAAGGTTAGAGAAAGGTTGTCGTTATGGTTTCTTAAAGTGTAAGAGAAAGATTGTAATCTGGTGTCTGCACATGAGATGTTTTAGGCTTTAGGGATGTTGGATCGTCTAGCGTTGTTTTCCCGCACGAGGCTATAGTCCTTGACGCAGCGGCTGTAAGTTTGAGTCTGAAACCACAGTCCTTCGCTGCATGTCATCCCCTGGTCTTTCCTCCCAACATTTCCCATCTCTCTTCAGCTGTACTGTTCAATGAAGGCAAAAATGCCCGGAAGGAAAAAACATAAAAAAGGCTTGTTTGTCTGAAAATGGAACACACCTGTGTGAAGAAGAAGAAGAATCCTTTCACACAGCGGGGGGGGGGGGGGGGGGGGGTTTGTCTGTGTCAGTCACTTCCTTTAGGACTGGAAACAGTCTGTGGTGTGTGGGTAAGTAGGAAACAACATTTTCAATAAGAGAGATGAAGGACACATTAATTCATAAGTATAGATGCTGTAAGTCTGTAAGTACAGGGTTGCATTTCATGCTTGAAAGGAAAATAATTACCACTTTTTTTTTTAAAGCTTATTTTTGGGGCTTTTATGCCTTTATTGAGGAGACAGGACAAAGGATAGAGTGGGAAATAAGAGAGAAAGAGAGTGGGTAATGACGTGGCGAAGAAGCCAAAGGCTGGATTCAAACCCAAATCCAACCATGCACAGAGGACTGTAGCCTCTTTACATGGGGCGCACCAACTAACCACTAGGCCACCAGTGCTCCAAATGATGGTTTTTTAAATCAACTTTAAATCATCTTTTTTTTGGAGGGGGGGCAGGGGGGATTAGCCTTTTTTAAATGTAGAGATAGTACAGAGGATAGAGTCAGAAATCATGGAGAGATGGACCGAGGAATGATATGCAGGATTGGAGCTACAGGTGAGATTTGAGCCTGGGTCGCCCGTTTGGAAGAATATGGCCTCTGTGCACGGGGAGTGCGCACTAGTCACAGACAGTGTTTTATTGTGTCAAGAAGTAGAAATTTCAATTTTCTCAATTTTAAAAAATATCTTGAAACCTTCTTAATCAGATTTTGACAGGCCTTCAAAATGGATTAAGAAGTACTTAATCCACTTTTATAGAGTTACATCTACTTCAGTCCCAATTTCAATTTGAAATGAAAACGAATGCAACAGGGGCCACTGTGGCTCAGTTGGTAGAGTCGTCGTCTCTCAACCGGAAGGTCAAGGGTTCAATCCCTAGCTGAGCAACATGTCCGATGTGTCCTTGGACAAGACACTTAACCCCAAGTTGCTCCCCCTGCTTCAGTGGTGGTGTATGAATGGATTAGTTACTTCTGATGGATAATACTACATAGTGATCACTACCATCAGTGTGTGAATGTGTAGGTGTGACCTGCAGTGTAAAAGAGCTTTGAGTAGTTGGAAGACTAGAAAATAAATATATAAGCTCAAGTCCATTTACCATTTAACAAGTGTCCAGATTGGAATGCAATGTTGTGTGTTTTCAAAAACAGCTTCTTCTCCAAGTAATACATTAAAATGTTTCTGTTGAAATAACTTTCCTCTTGTTTGGGTAAGTGCGAGTTCAAGGAGACCTGCCATTTACTTTTAGACTCAACATTTTCCTCTTATGTCTTTTGTACTTTTGCCAGTAGCTCCTAAAAAGGTCTAAAAATGCAAACACATATTGGTCCTGAAAAGCCCTTAAAGCCTTGAACATACAGAAACCCTGTCAATCTGTTCCCTGCAGCCATCTTCCTTTCAAACAACAATCTCTGATTGTAGATCTTGTTGGCAGAGGTGTAAAGTAACGAATTACATTTACTCGCGTTACTGTAATTGAGTAGTTTTTTGGTGTACTTACTACTTTTTAAGTCGTTTTTAAAATCTGTACTTTTACTTTTACTTAAGTAGGTTTTCTGTTAAGTATTGTAATTCGCTACATTTTAAATCACATCCGTAACTGAGTAAAAAAAATAGGCCTGCTATGAATGATTTTTCCTTCATCGCACCGGAGCGACGACAGAGAGAGAGAGGGACACAGAGAGAGAGAGAGAGAGAGAGAGAGACAGAGAGACAGAGAGACAGAGACACAGAGAGAGACAGAGAGAGAGGGAGAGACAGAGAGAGACAGAGAGACAGAGAGACAGAGACACAGAGAGAGACAGAGAGACAGAGAAAGAGAGAGAGAGAGAGAGAGAGAGAGAGACAGAGAGAGAGAGAGACAGAGAGACAGAGAGAGAGAGACAGAGAGACAGAGAGACAGAGAGAGAGGGAGAGACAGAGAGAGACAGAGAGACAGAGAGAGAGAGAGAGACAGAGACCCTTTTCATGACTTGGTGCCACTACAGCTAGTGCAGCACGGATAAGCTCCTCCACTACAGCGGGTCTACCTGCTGAAGATGTTTATAAACTGAAGTCTCATTGTCTTAAGTCCAAGATGATTAAAATAAGTTGGCTGTGGTTCTTACTCTTGGACAAAGAAGTGGCTGAGGATGCTTTTTCTCACTGCAGCGTTCGCGACTACAATCTCCGCTGCAGCTCCGAGCGATAAACACATTTAGTTCCGGAAAGTTTATCACAATAAAAGTCTGTAATTGACATCTCAGATGTGTGAAAATAAATACTTAGAAGCTTCAGTAGCCTGCTAATAGGTAAACACACAGTGACTAAAACATCTAATATTTAAGCTCATAAAGGCTCATTTTAAAACAATAAATGGATTATCTTTCATCTCAAGTTTAGTTGCAGCTGAATCAGCCTTTGAGGCTGTCTTTGAGACTAACCAGCCTCAGAAAAATAAAACTAAAAACACTAAAATACTCTTTACACTTTTTATGATTGAGACAAAGATCCTTTTAGTATTTTCTTAAATAGTTTAAAGTCTTTATATGTGATTTTTTTACACTTAAATGTAATATAAATCAAGTATATCCTCTGAAAATAACTCTGTGAGTCATGACTGTCTACAATGGGTGTAACACCTGAGTCCCACTGTCTGTGATGTTTTCAGAGTTTTCAGAGTCCTATCTTCACTTTGTTTACATCGCCAGGACGGCCGGCTGACTCCTCCCCTCACGTATAAAAGTTGTTTAATTAAGGGACTAGAGAAAAGAAGAATAACATACTGTACTCACTGATTAACTGTGTTTCTAGAGCACGCTCATTTCAGGTAAATTTACATGAAGTGTGAAGATACGAGCATAATAAAGATCGCTAGCATTAGCATGCTAACACAACAATGCAGCGCGAGTTGTTTTGGTTTCATGCTGGAGCTCAAGGGTGACATCTGCTGGATTAAACATTTCCCTTCATAATACAGCTGATTACTTGAACATATAAGCCTTGATTATTTATCCATGTATATTTTGTTTTTGTCAATGGTGTAGAAAAGAAAATGTTTATCTGAAAAGAGAAATCTTTGCAAAGATTTTCCTTTAATTAAAAAAACTTTGAGATTAATATCCTCTCATCCTTTTTTCATGACACACGAGAGATGCGTTGTTAAAAAAAGTAACTAAGTAACTTTTACTTAAAGTACATTTTAAACAAGTTACTTTTTACTTTTACTTGAGTACATTTTTAAACTGGTACTTTTACTTGTACTTAAGTAAAATTTTATTAAAGTAACAGTACTTTTACTTGAGTAGAATATATTAGTACTCTTTACACCTCTGCTTGTTGGTAATCTTTAAGTTTGTTTGAGGTTAAATCTTGTACACATTAATAAACAGTTTAAGATGTGTTTAGCATGTTCAAAACTGTAATGTACCTAAAACCTTTTACTGGATAAAACTGATTCCTCTTCTAGCAACAGGGGCGGCTGTGGCTTAGTGGTAGAGTCGGTCTTTTCTGAACCGGATGATCTGGGGTTCGATCCCCAGCTCCTGCAGCTACATGTCCGTTGTGTGCTTGGGGAAGAAACTTAACCCCAAGTTGCTCCTGCTGCTTCGTCTGTGGTGTATGAATGGTTAATACTGATGGTCACTTTACACAGCAACCTCTACCATCAGTGTGTGAATGTGTAGGTGTGACCTGAGGTGTCACAGCGCTTTGAGTAGTCAGGAGACTAGACAAGCCTCATACAAGCTCAAGTCCATTTAACCATGTTAGAAATGTCCCTTACCTTCTTCAAAGATGTTGTTCCATTATCTAATTGGTGTATCCTCGTTTCCTAAAGTTTCCTCCTGTCCTTCCACCTTTCTCTCTATTTCTGGCTCTAATGTTTCTCTCTCTTCATTCTCTGATAAGTAAAACACTGACCTTCTTTTCCAGGCGTACATCTATTGAGGGACTTTTTTCACATTTGCCCCCCCCCCCCAACTTCTCCCCTCTATCATATCTTAAGAAAGAGGAGGAAATAGGGCAGACACTGCATACATTTAGAGTTCTGGCACATACTCATAAATACACACAGGAAGTGACAGACAAGGGGACGCATGGCCACAAGGGACAGTGGAGAAAAAGATGTGGAGTGTTAGAGAAAGGAGAGGTGGAGAGATGGGGTGGGGGGGTGTATCTGACGCAATATGCTGTTCTATTTGTATGTTCATATCTGTAAACACCACCTCATCTGGCTTTAACGTTGCTTCTCGCCGTGACACCCTGAGCGTAATTATGACACATTGTCCTGCTTCTTGCCATTTTTCTTCAGCAGCTACCACATGCTCATCATGTACACACACACACACACACACACACACACACACACACAAACATGCACACAGGGGTCGGATGGCGAGGAAAATCTGTACTGCAGACACACTTTGATAGAGATGCGAGTGCAAACATACACACAAACACAGACGCACACCTAAACAAACAGACACACATACAATGACTCACACAAACACACACACGCGTGTCACACTCGTCTTGCATTGTGTTTGCTTACTGGCTTTGTTCCATCCATCACACCGTGACAGCCCGTCGCTGTTGATTAGAGCCATGTCAGCCTCAACAGAAAAATCAATGTTGAAATATATAAATAAGAACACAATTAAACCAATTGAGAGGAGGGGAGGCAACAAGTGGTCCTGCTGCAGTGACGCTTCCTGCCAGCAGAGGGCACTGATGAGCTGCATGGTCCCAGTGAAGGGAGAGAGGAGGGTGGTCTGAGGTTTTCTTTGTTAGTTCTCCATCTTTCCCCCGTTCTTTTCCTCTACAATATGTGCATGATTGTAGGGAAACGTGCTGGTGTGTGTGGTGAAGAGCAGCGCGGCCATGACCTCACTCTTTTGCAAACTATTTTCATCTGAACTTGAAAATTGTTCAAGAGCGTCCGTGACAAAAAAAAAAAAAAGCCTGTTTCTCACCATCGATCACTGCACAGAACTCACATGCCCAGTTGGCCCCAGCAGTGTCATTCAGAGGGCCTGTCTGATCATGAATAAAAATGATTCATGTGTTTTCTCGGGCTTGGTGAGAAGTGAAGCACCCGGCCTTGGAACCTCGGAGGAAGCTAGTAAGATTTTCGAACCAGGCAAAAAAATAAAAAAGACAAGCAGACAGTGAGGATGAGAAGCAAAGAAATACGCAAAGAATGCAGGAAACTAAAAATAGAGGAAAAGACTGGTGAAGAGGCAACTAGAGTGGCCTGAAAAGAAGAGAAAAGAAAAGCAGAAAATAAATAAAAAGAGAGAGAAAATGCCGCCAGCTGCTCCTGATTCCTCGGTGGAGGAGTTGAGTGGCATTTTTATGAAGAAAAGGCACGCAAGCCAGGACGTCGAACTGCACCCACTTCACACACACACACACACACACACACACACACACACACTGTCAGTTGACACAGTCAGCACCGCTGCACCAACTACAACTACTCTGTGCATGTGTGGAAGTGGATGTGTCTTTGCGCTAGCAGTAGCAGGAATGCACTCAAAAATGCTAATCCAAACCACATCTCCATAACCTGCATTTGTGTGTGTCCACGAATGTGTATTTTTGTTTCTGGCATTTCAAAGCGTCTCATTTGTGGCTCTTAACAAGTCACTTTCATGTCAACTCTACCAAACGGACAGACACGCGCACGCTCACTAAGTAGCAGCCACGTGCTGTTGCTAATAGCGCTAATTAATAGGCTAAATTCTGCTAATTGAACTCGCTTATGCTGTACCTCTCTCCTCCTCCTATTCCACCACTCCTCTTTCATTCTCTCTGGACTTCAAGACCACGCTGTTCGCTCTTGTTTGAATTTGCACAGTGATTAAATTACAGTAGCAAAGACGAAAAGCAATCTCTGCACTTTCATCATTACAGTAAATAATTCCATAACGCTAATCCCATGTTCACCTATTTTTAACCTCTAATTTCCAGCGTTTGGTTCCTCTATCTTTACGCCTTAGTATCACCCCCACCAACACACACACACACACACACTGACACTCAAACCCACACTCACACTGTCACACCTGCTCCTGTTTGAAGCATGGAGGAGGCGAGATGAAGAAGAAGAAGAAGAAGAAGAAGAAGAAGAAGAAGAAGAAGAAGAGGTGACGTTCAGTAGAATGAGCAGTGTGGAGGAGAGGACGCGATCTGGGAGGGACGTGGGGAGGGGCAGCCATTAGCCATACCAGCTGTTTCTCTTGCATATTAATACGCGAGCAGGCAGGCAAACGCACACACACACACACACACCGAAAACAAATGCAGACAAACATGCAAACTCTTACTGGGAAGACAAAACCGAGCGGGACAGGCAGAACAAATCTGACGCACTGCACTCCATAGTAAACATCAAAGTCGTGCAAGAGATTTACAATGGAGCACACACTCCCACACACACACACACACACACACACACACACACACACACACACACACAGTATGAAGGTAAGTTGGGAAAATCAGAAATGCATAGTGGAGAGATAAAAGGACATGCTTCAGATTTATAACAGATACGTCCATATTCATATGAAATCCATTCGCATGCCAAAGCACACATGCAGCATGGAATATTCCCAGGACTCATGTGTATGAAAAACATATGCAGGAGATTTACAAGGTCGGGGCCATGCTGTTCAGATTCATAACAGATACAGAGGAGCACACACACACACACACACACACACACACACACACACACACACACACACAAGCAAGCTATCAAGACAAGTGTAGACATCTAAAATATATATATGCATGAAAACTGAGGGAACACACTCACACAGCTGCAGACACATGCTGTGCAGCCACACTGCAGATTCACACACGGGAGTCTGAAAGAGGCGAGCGGTGCAGCATGATAGGCACAGAGAGGAAGACAAACAGCAAGAGGGAGAGGGCAGAGGGTAGCAATGATTGTGGCTGTGGCTCAAAGAATTCCCCGAGTGAGCATTATATATTGAAAGGGGGATAAAGTGCAGAATTGCCTCTTCCTTTTTTTCCCTCTCTGTTGTGTTTCCGCAGCGATGAACAAACACTGTCACATCCCTGAAAGCTTTTCACAATGTTATGTGATGTACACCACAATCTAATATATCATTTTTCTATTGTAGAATCTGGAACATTCAGAAAAAAAATGTAAACATCACAAAGTAACATAATGCAGAAAAGACTCTTTGGAGTTTGTAGAGCGGCTGAACAGTAAAATGTTCTGCTGAAAGACATTTTGAATATGAAGTCCATCCCATAGATTTTATTGGCTGTACACAAATATTAGATATAAAGGGCAACAGAAATAAAGGACAACAGCTGCACAAGTTACAGTCTCCTAGAGGAACATCAAATCTATAAAACGTTTCAAACAAAACACAGTTATGATAATCTTCTGCGATTTATTGAGCTGTTGTTAAAGACAGTTAAAGTTGAATATATGCATTAAACAGATTCTGCATTAATAACGCCTCTTAAGATTTACAAAAGAACACAATAATAAAACAGTTAAAACAGAGCCTGAAATTCCTTACTTACATTCTATGTTATTGTCTATGAACAGAATATGTAAAGTTTTCATGATTTCATAATATTTAGAGTTAAAGCGACTTGAAAATTGTTCAATTGTTCCAATTTAAATCAATCAGATTGTTAATTGATGATTAATGAATTTGTGAAGTAATTTCCTATTAATTCCTTTTTTTTAAATTTGTTCCTTCATGTCTGTATTTTTTTTTTTTAACATCTAATATTTAATAGACATAGCTTAAAATATATATATACAAAACACATGTCAAACATCTAAACAACCTTTAGATAATAAAATCAAAACAGATGCCACCCCTTGAAAACAGTGTGTGCCAATGAGGACAATAACTAATCAAACCAGGCTGTAAACATGTTAATGTCTGCTGTAAAACTTTGGCTGTGGTGTGTATGTGACTTCCTGTGCTCCTGCAGCCAGCCTCAAGCAGACACTCGAGCAACTTGCAGGATATTGTACTTCAGCATTGGCTTCATTTTTCAACTTGTGGGGGACCTCTGTATTCTGAGAAAAAGAAAATCAGAACCCCCCAAAAAACTTTTTTGTGACCCTAATCCTCTTCCGTAGATGACATATCACAACATCCCTTACCATTTTTACCGATGAATTCTCTTTTGCAACATTTTCTTTTGATCACTTACAGTCTCTATTTATTGTCTGAGTATCTAGTGATGTCAATCAATTAAAACAAATAGAATTAATAACAGGCTTTGTAATTAAATTATCAAGATTAATTTCACATATCCATGTTATGGGAAGGATTGTAGATGGACTGCATTACATTGTTTCCTCTTGGTCATATCTAGCTTCCAAATTGATTTGTTTTCCGTTATTGAGGGTGAATTCACTATTCTGATGAAGTCGCTTCCCTTCCGTCTCAAGTTTATTTCAGCCCTAAAATATGATATCAGCTCATTGTCAGACAGGCAGACTTACAAATCCCCTATCAGAACAGTGGCCATAAAAACTAGTCATAGACACAGAGGTAGTTTCTGTAGAAATCCCCCCTCATGCATTGCACCTACATCTATAATGCATAAGAACTGCAGACAATTCTTTCTTCAATGTTCTATACTAGAGGCAGAAGAGGCAGATGAGTGTATTGAAATGAAAAATATAAAACCTTTGCCTCTCCTCTCTCAGCCTCCTATCAGGCCATTCCCTGTGACTTCTGACAGCCTGAAAGAGAGGAAAGCCTGCTTTTTCTTTTTTTTTACCAAGCAAATTGCTCATGGGGATGTGCAGCTTTAGTTCAGATATTGTGCAGCAGATAACATCAAGGCCTTGGAGACTGTGCACCCTAATGGCAGGGATACCTGGGCTAAAAATGAGAAAAACAACTGGATAAAAGACAGAAAAACGGAGAGAGAAAGAAGGATAAATATGGAAGAAATAATGTGTCATCTTACCCCCAGACAACATGCAGACAGGCTTATGAAACAAAAGACAAACAGAGTGACAGAGAGAGGAATTCAAAGGAACACATATTCAGAGACTCAGAGTATGTTCTTAGACAGGTGCCAGCAAACACACACACACACACACACACACACACACACACACACACACACACACACATGTCCACAGATGCTGCAGAAAGTAATAAGTGTTGTGACATGGACACTGAAACACGGAGACAGGGAGAAAGATGATTGTAGTGTTAGCGCAGACACATCAACACACACACACACATGTCTCTAGTGTTAGCTTGACTTATGAAATCCTAACCGTGGCTCAACACCGCAATATTGTCTGAAAATGTCAAGGCTTGGATGGAAGCCCCACTGGGACAAAATGTACTGTCAATGCACACAGGGCTCAATCTGTTCTCGCTAAGACATATGGCTTTCATCTATCACTTTCTACGCTGAGACAAATAGTTTTTCCCCAAACCTGGACGTGCAACACAACAAAGAATAGTAAAGACGAGATGAAGAAGAAATGTCACAATGAGAGAGAGAGGACAAACAATATGAAGGTAGATCAGGGGCATCAGTCTTGGATGTTTCTATATGCTGTTTTTTTTTGGGGGGGGGGGACAAATTGCAGATTGAAGGTGAGACAAGGTTCAAAGACAATTAAGAACAACATAGACTAAATATCCTGCCTGATAGATGATTTGTTACTTCCTACTAGTTTGTGTATTTGGCCCTGGTGGAGCGTCAAACAAATCTGAATTTAGTCTGTTGAACTCTGGCTCAGCATAATCGGTTAGTGCTCTTATAATTAACCTTCTCTGCTGTATGAACCAGTTTTAAAACACACAACAAAAATAGAATCGGAGCATCAGCCCAGACTGCAATCTGCCCTCGGTTATTTTTTTTCTTCTTTCTGTAATGCTTTCCAAGCATCACTGACTTGGCTTTAAGACGTTATAATCTGTCTCTATATACCCATAAACCCTTGCGTTCCAGAGCAATTTCCTGTTCAGATTATGCTCTCGCTGTTACAAAAAGAAACATGCTGCAGTTGTCTGGGAGGAGGACAGAGATAGAGCTACATGTTTAAGGTATATCTGTGTAGTCAAGTGCTCCAATTGAATCTGAATGAAATCTAAATCTGAAAGAGTTTACGAGTTCAAATTAGGTTTCAAATGTGCTCGATGTGAACACACATGAGACCGCCATATAATCTGAAAATGAGGGTTTAGGCTTACACAACAACAGAAAACCTTTAATCTAACATGCTGGAGACATGCAAGGTGTTGAACATATGCAGCACATTAACTCAGATGGCAGCATTAGCTTTACCTGCAACACCACAGGGATGCACACTGTGAGCAACACACTCACATGAAGCATATGTGCAACACACACACACACACATCCTGATCCCTTACTTTAATTACAGTTCCCTATATTTCACTACTGTGCTTCACACTAATTAGACAGAAGTGGTCTGTCGCGAGATAAACGATCCCATGTGGCCGCCTTATTTTGACTTTTTATCACACCCACACCCAAAAGTGCACACACAAACACACGTACACAATCACAACACTGCAGTTAGGAGTGTGTACATCTGCGCAAGTGTGAATGCAATGCAATGCACACTGTGATTGGATATACATCTTCACTTGAGCGTAGATGTCCACATGCAAAACACATTCAAATATGCATACGCACATGGACGCTAATTAGGACCTGCTGGTTTTGAAGTTTTATAGAAGGGGGTAAAAAATGCATCGGCTAACCTCAGTTTCCTTTAGAGAAGGGCTGCTGGATTTTAAAAACGTCTTTACGGGCTCTTATTGCAGGGAGGTGCGACACGCCGGGTGCATGATGCCAGGCTTGTAAAGGCTCACCGCGGCGCTGCCACTGTCGCCACGGGCCTCTAACCTGTACCTTCAACCGCCAAACACACCACTCCAACGCCTGGCCGCAGGACTCTAAACTCTGGCCGCAGGACCGCACCCTGGCCTGGTCCTCTGTTTATAGATGGTTACGTGTGTGTGTGTGTGTGTGTGTGTGCGTGTGCGTGTGCGTGTGCGTGTGTGTGTGTGTGTGTGTGGGAAAGCGTTCACTTTCTTCCCCCTCACAGTCTTACATCGTGACTCC
This sequence comes from Labrus mixtus, assembly GCF_963584025.1. Classification (NCBI taxonomy): domain Eukaryota; kingdom Metazoa; phylum Chordata; class Actinopteri; order Labriformes; family Labridae; genus Labrus; species Labrus mixtus. The sequence goes on from NC_083634.1 coordinate 1,563,665, forward strand.
CACCTTGTGAAAGCCTGCGGTGTGGCAGACGGGACACCGGAGACCTAGAAATGGCCCTGGCACTCTGGATTTTATGTGCCCCCTCAAATTGATCCAAGATGGCGGTGAAGATTCCAGATGTGGGCCACTGTTGTTCATTAGCAGAGGCCATATTAGTTTAGCCCCTCAGGTTAAGGCACAGGGGATGATGAGGGATATTAACTTCAGGGCTCCTTTTCAATGGGGGTCTTAACCTTCCCCCCACCTCCATCTTCTTTATTCTATTCTTTTCCTTTCTACCTGACCTCTCCGTTTGCCAGTTTCACTTCACTTGACCCCTGACCTGGCAGCTCCACCCAGCCAACGGTGGGGTCGCCTGTGTCAAACACCGTCTGTGAAAACACTGTTCAGATAAGCTCAAGAGAAGGAGGCAGCATTCACATGTTGCAAACAGCAGCAGGTTCAGAGGCCCAGCAGCCCTCCACTAATGGACAACACAATGAGATAAGCCTACAGAGCATCAACGCCGTGGCAAAATGATTCAATTTTGAGAAAACATTGCACTGAGATAAGATGAACAAACCACCACACATTATGGTTGTGTTTATTTCCACGTTGCAGATAACAAGATGCTGCTGGCTGGAAGATAAGCCGGTTCAAGTAGGCAGGCAAACATATAGCTTTGAGCTTTTATGCATAAACACGGAAATACAGAGGGCTGCTGGAGGGGCTGCAGGCCAGCTACATGACAGAATGCTCTTTATTACAGAGATTAATCTTCAATTACAGCAGAATGTTTCCAAATGAGAATGTGGGAATTTGTATTGTAATGGGCTTATATCTTGAACTTTAAACTATGCCTTCCTCTCCAGTTGATGGAGTTTATGATGGTGAAATGTACATCTTATCGCCCTTAATGCCAATTGTGAAAACCAATGACCTGTATAGCTAGGACTTTGCGTGTGCTAACAAAGAACCTGTTAATTATTAAAAACTGAGGTAGGTTGTTGTTTAATTAAGCACAATGTTGCTCTTTTTTTTATTTTGTTTGACTCTCCTCAATTCCTTCTACTTAAAAAACATTAGGATAAATAATGAATGGGCTAAATCTCCCTCTGATTAAAAATGTATCCCCTTAAAATCAACCAGTGTACAAACCTTTTAACATAGCAGATTGTTGTACAGTTCAATTTTGTTTTATGCTCATACATTCCCCCTGCTTAAAGGCCACATATCAAACTCTTTTTCAACGACTAAATAAGTCTCAGAGTTCCTCAAAACATGTGTGTGAAGTTTCTTGTTCCACTCTGATCCTGTATTTGATCATGTCTATAAACCCCTCTATTTCAGCCCTGCTCAGAACAGGCTGTTTCTGTGTCTGTACCTTTAAATATGTAAATGAGCTGTGTCTGACCACGCCCCCTCATGTTTAATTCTGTATATAACAGATAAGCTAGGTGTGTACATCATGTGGGGCTGAGTCACGCTACTCATTTTTCTTTCAGGCAGTTTCTGTTTATCTCCTCCTGTCTTAGACATGTGTATGTTCTCTGTGCCCCTTCAAAGAATACTTTTTAACTTGTAAATGGTAAATTGACTTGAGCTTTAACAGTGCTTTTACACTGAAGATCACACCTACCCACTTCACACACTGAGCAGAGGTTGATATGTAAATTGGCCATCCGTATTTGATAATATCATTCTTACACCCTTATATGTTTCCGACATAGCAGCTGGAGCAATGACACAGTGGACATGTAGCTGAAAGAGCTGGGGATCGAACTCCTGACCGTCAGGATGAGAGACGACTGACTCTACCACTGAGCCACAGCTCAGTACAATATAGCTTCCAATGTGATCAATTGTTAATGTAGTCAAAAACATTAAAGATGAAGTCTTTTAACAGCTTTTTCTTGGTGTTGTATAGCCTTGTTACTAAAGTATTACAGCATTTTCCAATGTCAAATATCAGATTGCAGCTCAATTATCATCTCTCCATTTTCCACATAATAACCAGTTGAACTCCTCTGCTGGGTTCTCTTCCAATTCAAATCAAAAACATTTCTCCAAGGTCGCACCGGGAAAATAAATATTAACACTTCTGAAATGAGCAAATGGAATGAGTCAGGTGTCACTTTTTCAGGTTTTACCAGCCCAGCCCTGCTATCCCTTTTAAAAGGCAAAAAAAAAATGTCCACCTCTTTCATTCTGAATAAGGAGGCTCCAACAGGTTTCTGTCACCGGGATGAAAAACCAAAAGCCCAGACACTCACCGCTCTCGAATAGAGAGCCTTTTAAATCCTCTGACAATGAGCGAGACAGATAAGGAGAGAGAGAGAGAGGAGGGCAGGAGAAAGGGAGACGCACACAAACACAGGGAGAGAGAGAGATAGAAAGGTGTAAAATGGAGAGGATAACGAATGAGTGCGCCGCTGAGAGGGGAGCCTTAATGATGTCAATGTGATAAGTCTAAAACGAGGTGAAAATTGAAATGAGTGCTGCTACGGCGGTGGTCGGCGAGGAGAGTGAAAAAGGAGTTGTGCAGCCGCCGCCGCCGCCACATTCATTCTCTGAGATTAGCTGGGGGAGAAAATAGAGGGGAGGTGAGAAAGCAGTGAGATGGAGAGGAGGGGTGGAGAGATCTGTGAACCTGTAAACAGAAAAAAGCAGAATGATAAAGCAGGTGATGAGGACTGTGTAGGGGCCCCGATGGAGAGGGACAGAGGGTACAGAAATATAGAAAGAAAACCAGAAAGAGAAGAAAGAACCTGGTCAAGACAAATGGGAGACCCGGGAGCTAAGTTCAGGCCAAAGTCAATTGAACAACTAATGTGAATCGATTTGTTGCCTCTGCTTCTGCTCTTTCGGGAGAGAGTGACATTTTAAAGGCATATTTTATTGTCGGAGGAGGTGGGGCTGTTTGCCTGGCAACTGAACACACTGACAGCCCGCTGACAGCTGGACGGAACACACTGAATAGAAGAAATACTGCAAGTGGCCTGTGTGTGTGCTCGGGGATCCATTGTGTGTCTGCAGAACTGTGTGTAATGTGTGTGTAATGTGTGCCCGATAACATAGAAAGTGTGTGGGAGCGCACACTTGCCTATGTATGTAAAGGTTTATGTGTGTACATTCCTGCATAAGTTCTGCCTCTCTATGTGTTTACCTACATGATTAATACTGCATGTGGCCTTTTACTGGAGGCGTTGCATCATCAGTAGCATGTAGTGGTGTGTGTGTGTGTGTGTGTGTGTGTGTGTGTGTGTGTGTGTGTGTGTGTGTGTGTGTGTGTGTGTGTGTGTGTGTGTGTGTGTGTGCATGCATTATAGTCATATTTTGATTATGTGAGCACACTTGGCTCCATATGTCCACAGTGGGGTTTCATACCTCCTCCATGTGTGTGTGTGTACAGGGCATGTCTGTGTGTGTGATGCATGTTCTTGGAGAATAATTCATGGCCGTGAGTTAGTGGAATGTGGTGGCCGTCCACGGGGCAGCCTGAAGTTCTGCCAGTATGGAGGGGCCAGCATTAATAATTAAATACACTTTAACAGGGAGGATTCTCTGCAGCGTCTGCTGTCAGCTGCTCTATTCAAGGGCACATTCAGGACAATCACACAGAGAGAAAAGTTTGGAAACATTGCAGATGGGAAATCCAAATATAGCACTGTGCTATGCAGAAAGGTCATCTCAAGCAATGGCTATGAAACATCCACAACAACACATTAAATCATCTTCTTCTGTCTTACTGGAGGACCCCTCTTCTTTATTTCCTCGCTGTAGTTGATTCTAAGTGTTCATTTTGTTGATCATTTTCGGATCAGGACAATGACAACTTGAGAAAGGCAGCTCAGGGATTCTCTCCCTGGCAAGGACTTACATCCAAAAGCAGGGCGCCAAAATAAATAATTGAATCAGAGCGGTTTTAGCTAGACCTCATCTCTCAGCAGTCTTTGGTGGGATTCCAGTGAGTCCACTAAACTACTTTCATGGTATATGTAATCCTGTGGATAGTCTTCCAAGCAGCATGCTGTGCTGAGGAGTGGATCAAAACAAACAAACAAACCGACATAGCTGTTCACCAACGTGGCTGCGTTCCAACCCAAAGGAGTCATTCTTAAGCCCAAATGGCTGGCCAAGTATCTGCACTGGGCCAGTCTAGGCTTTATTGGAAACACTAATGACTAGCGTGGGAAATCAGCTTTTGCATATTACAAATTCCAAGCCACATATAATCGCACATTGTGGACACTTGCACATGATTTTTTTTTATATGCAGCTAATCAAAAAGGAGGAGTAATATTCCTAACAGTGTAAAGCAAACAGCTTGTCAGCTTGTGTGTTGCTCTACCCATCCACACCCATTCACTCATTGATGGAAGAGGCTGCTGTGCAAAGTGTCCATGAGTATTAACTCATCCCATTCATACACATTCATACACCGCTGACGAAGCAGCGGGAGCAAATTTGGGTTTAGTGTCTTGCACAAGGGACATCGACATGGGTCTGCAGGAGCTGGGGATCGACCTGAGACCTTCCACCTGAGAGACGACCGACTCTACCATAATCTCTACCACTGATCCACAGTCTCCCCACATGACAGATGGGGACATTTTTTTTTCATAATGCCAATATGTATTCACACAGTAAAACCAGCACAAGCAGCAGAGACACCCCATCTTTATTGTTTTGGGTCATGCTGTTGTTATGTTTGATCCACAAACTCTTTCAACACTAAATGCAAAGGGAATTCTAATTGAGACCTATCTGTATTTGTCAAAACGTGCAGCAACAGCAGGCTAGTAAAAGCGGGGCTGTGCCTTAAACTGGGATGGGCTTTTATTTGAAGTTTTACGGTAATCTACTACCCCTAATTGTACTAAAATATCAACCTTGTGCACTTTAAGTGATGATGAAGTGAAGAACCTGCACTGCTACTGCTCCTTTAATGATAAAATGTCATTGTAACCATTATTCACTACAGTTAAAGTTAAGTGTTGATTTAAATGATAAGACATCATGGAAGATAAACATCTTTAAACTTGAACAGTCTGTAGGATATCAGTATGGACACATATGTGGATGATAGACTGCCCTCACACGTAAAATTGTGTGAAAGCAGTTGTGTTGGAAATTACATAGACTTGTTGTCATAATGCTTTAAAGGTTGATTTGACAAACCGTGTCAGCCTTGCTTGAATAAAGACCAAAACTAATTTGCAACCTCATTTGTGTAAGTTTTCCCTTTTCCAGCAGTTGATTTCTAGAAATTTGGCTACAATCTATTTTTGATTTGTTGAGATTTTCATATGCAGATGACACAAAACTTACAGACATGATGAAGCATAACAGCATTTGCATTTTAGTGTGCATGGGGAGAAACTCAGACTTATAATGATAATCACACAGACACCCAGCTCCCCTTCCAGATAAGACGTCATGATGTGTTCTACCCTGATGACATCAACCTTTTCTCAAAGAGAACAAAGGATATCAGTGTCAAGTAGAGTTGGTTAACTCAACATGAATGACTAATTACAGGCACTAATTCCATTTGTCTATGCTAGCAGCTGTTGTACAATTAAATTAAGCTTTGTGTGGTGCTTAGTAAGGCCGATGTGTGCAGGAGAAAAAAGTGTTACCAACGCCCAACAACATCAAAATCCCTACATGCCAGTAAGAGAACCTGCGCTTTTGTTAGGTTTATACACACCTGCCCAGTGTACAAGAACGGTCATGTGCATCTCATTTTGAAGCTTTTAGAATAGATAAAAGATCACCCGGGCGTGGATGATTTTTGTATGAAAACAAAAACAAAGTAGGACGTAGGACGTTGCTTGCAATAATGTACACCGTTCACATCAGATGCGAGGTTCAGAAAATTGATCAGCGACCCCTCTCACTCGGTTTTGCTCCCTCTTCAAACCTTTCCCCCAGTGAAGAGTCTTAAGTGCCCGACATCTCGCCTCAGGAACTAGGACAGATCCTGAGGCTGTTCGATACTTGAACTCTAATGCACAAGCACTTGTAGTAGTAAAGCAAGCATTAGGGCAACAAACACTTTTAAAGTCGTTCAGATGCAGCAGCGAGAAGCAATAACGACTCAAATGGAGTATACCAGCACAAAGCACTTTTGGACTTGAATGCATGCCTGAATGTATAAATGTCATGTTTGCCTTTCTAGTTTAAATGCTTCACTTTTCTTCAGCGTTCTTGATTGTTTTCTGATTTTAAGAACTACACTGAGGCAAGTTATTTTCAGTTTTGTTGACATTATGACAAAGTATCTTATCTATCTTTTTGAAATCTCCAGAGAAATACTTCTTACTTCTTTAGGTTTGTGGTTTTACTGCTGTCGATTGCTTTTACTCCTTAGCAGCTGCGACAGTGTAAATAGCCGAGCCACATCACCCACCAAACAAGCCCCCGGTCATACGTTATATTATTTTGTTTTAAACGTTACTGCTGCAAGCACTGTTTTTGTAGATAAGTGCACACTAGCCACTGGCTAGCAAACAAGGCTGTCATGCAGGATAAGCTGAAAAACAATCTCAATCCATCAACCAAACCTTCAGCCATGTTTTTGTTTTTTTTATGGGACTCCTGCTAATGTTGCTAACTGCTGTTGCTGCTGCCAACCACTGAGAGCTGACTCATCAATTAAAGGACAAAAAATGTAAAATCAAGATTCAATCCAATCCAATTATTTAATCTGATATGATACCTTTTGAAAACCAGGCCCTGGTGGCATTTGTAATGCATTGGTATTCTGACTCGGTATGCTTGGTTAGGTTTAGCTCAATAACTCCACTGCCAGGTTTTGGGAAACTAATGGCATGGTTTGAACTCTTATAAGGGGTGTAAATATCCCAGTGTCCAGTTAAATCTGTAGGTTATTTAATGTCACAGACTTTCTACTACGTCATTCAGAGCAGTATAGCTTTAAGGCCATGTTTACAAGACAATTTCAGATTAAATCTGTAACCTTTTTTTGTCATTGGCTTTTCATTGCAAAGTTTTAAAAAAAACGACTTCCAGAGCTCAAACCTTTGTAAAAAAGCATTTGCTAAAACATAGACATTTTGCATGTGCGCATTACGATTCCAGTCCACGTCTGAGTGGGGCGGACTCCTGAGTTCTGTTTTGGAAATGTCGACTGGCATGACTCCCAGCCGACATTTTCCTGAAATCGACTGGCTTTGTAGCCAAGGGTCACTTGGAGTAGTAACTTCCCCTTAACATTCATCCTTACAAATGTTCGTACTGTATATTTTACATTTTTGTAGGTCAGGAACACCTCACCACTCTGTTTATGTACGCACACCCATGTTGTTTAAGTACAAAGTCACAGCACCAACTACTGGCCTGCATATATACTACAACGATTTTTGTCATTTTGTGTGGATCTGAGTGCACAGCAGTATGTTTATTTATTTATTTATTTAACCTTTATTTAACCAGAAAAAAGTCTCATTGAGATTAAAAATCTCTTTTACAAGAGCGTCCTGGCCAAGACAGGCAGCAGCACAATTACAGGGTTTCAGACATAAAACACATAAATACAGGAATCACAAAAAGAACCATTCATCAGAATCTGTCAGAAGTCATCAGCAACAAAGTGATCAAAAAGGGCAATACGAGTTAGCTAAAACATCTACAGTCAGATATTTCTGCCTCCAGATCATTAAGACGACCTTTAAAAACATTCAAGGAAACCAGCTCCAGAAGATTTAAAGTATCTTGCAACCGATTCCAAGAAGATGGAGCATGTTGTTTTTGGAAAGCATGCAGAACTTTTTTGAAGACAATTCACTTGTCTCTTGTAATTTTCTTGTAAACCTCGCCTAAGCGTCAATTCATGCAGATGCCTTGAAATGATGTGTATCAGGAACATGATAAAACGTGACTCCGTGTACACAATGCTCCACCCTTTCTCTCCATCCTTCTTTTACCAGCTGTTCTGTTAAACACTTTCCAGATGTGTGTACGGTTAACACAGAGATGTGTCTGTCTGAGTTAGAGGTCAAACTGATTCACTGTTATCGACACATCAGTAAACGGAGGCAAAACAGTCCCAGTGCCATGGTGCACCATGGCTGCTCATTATAGAAAAAGAAACAGACTCTGTCAGGCCTCTTAGTGGTGCTAGTGTTCGGTAATGGGCACAGATGTTTGTCGAATGTGGATCTCGGGAAAAGACAAAAAAAAAAAAATCATGCCAACATGTCAGTGCTCAGAGGGGCGTGATAGAAAGGCTGAAAATGAATCCCTTCTCTCTCTACACACACACACTCACATCCATTACACGACGACGCCCCAGCCTCCCTTCCCCCCCATCGTCGTGGGTGTCGGAGTGAGAAATTAAATTTTTCTGATGAGAAAGTTTTTCCTGCCCCCTTTCCGCTCCTCCCTTTCTCTCTCCTCCCATCCATTCTTTAATTTATTCGCTTATTTATGAACTTATTAATTTATGCACTGAGAGAGAAATTAACAGTTGTGCAGTCAAGTGTTGGGGCTGCTGCCACGCTCACAATGATCATCATCAAGGGGACTGGCATGAGTCATACACACACACACAGTCATACGCAGGGAAACACACATCAGCATATATCCACTCGGATGGGAAAGCGAGACAGGTGTTGCATCGCAATTTGTGCGAAAAAATATGAGTCCGTCAGTTCTGCATATGGGGAAACAACAAACTTCCACTTTGATTTTTAATTGTTACATCCAAGCCTGAGCACACCCAACAATTATTGTGACAGTGTGAGAACAGGAGGTGTGTCACATGTTTAATATGGGGAAAATTAATTGAATAAAGTGTTTCTACCACACTGATCTATTACTTTATAATTGCACTGTTTTCACTATCACACTCAAGGCAGAGCGGTGTGAGGAACCGCTGTGCAAACACTTCCTGTGTGGATAAAAAGAACAGTAACTCACAGTTCTGGGTCTTGTAAAAAATTTGCTTCCATTTAGGAGTTGGCTAAATCCCCTTTATTGCCATGAAAAGTATTTTATGATTTTTTTATGCAGCTGGAAAGAAAAAATCCTTTTAAATGGTCTAGTGAGTCCCATCCTTTAAGACTAGTTAGCTCTACAGAAAGACACTACATCCCAACAGGAATGTTTAGGAAACATTAAAGGGAGATTAGAAAGGGAGCGAGGGAGCCGAACACTCCTTAGATTACAACATACTATGAATGCATAGAGTTTAAACTGCAGGGCCCGCTATACATGCCTTCACACTCCAGCCTATAGCACCATGCCTCGCCTCAAGTTCCCACGCCCACGCCATCCCAGCACGCTGCATGTTTATCCAGTCACTCATCGAGAGGATCTGTCAGTAATTCAGTCAGTCAATTAGGCGAGGCAGTCCATCAGGGAGTCAGCGTGGGCGGGAGTAAAACTGACACGCAGACAGGTCGGCCGGCCCCCGTGGGGGCAGCAGAACACGACATGACCCATGCCGCCTCATTAGCAGGTTAACTGGCACGTGTGGGCGGCCAATGGCTGTGGTTATATGTGTGTGTGTGTGGGAGGGCGCAGCGGATGGGCGGAGCTACATGTAAGTGACAGCGCGTGGGCGAAGGTTGGATTTTTTTGGTGGCCTGAGAGCCTCCTGGGGAAGGGGACAGCGTGTATTTAAGTGCATGTGTCTGTGTGAGATTAAGTGTGTGGTGAATGTGGTCATGTGTTGGCGTCTACGAGGTTCTCAGTGAGGAAAAAAAACACACCCGTGGGCGGACAGGCTGTTTGTCGAACACTCTTGTTTCCTTTTAGCCCGGACAAGCCGACCACACAGCAGCGCACCAAAATGACCACCGAGTCGCCACCCGGAGACGTGTCATGAGATTCATCTCAGCTGGGATTGATTAGTTTGAAGCTAGAGTGAATTCAAAAGCTTTGATTTTCTCTTAATCAGAATCAGAGTTTATTGCCAAGTACATTTACACATACAAGGAATTTGACTTGGTGTATTGGTGCTAAACAATTAACAAGGAAAGAAAGCAGAACTAGCAACAACTTAAATAATACAGTATAAGAAGATATTACAATATATAAAATAGAATTTAAAAATGTAAAAAATAAAAATAAAAAATAAAAAACACAAAATGTACAAAAGGTGCAATGTAGGAGCTGTGCAGTGGACTATGAGAAAAAATCTTAATGTGTGTAAAAGTGTTTCTTGGTTAATTTAATCCTCAGAAATATCTTTTTTTTTTCAAAACAATAAGGAAGGCCTTCCACAAAGTTTCCCCTTTGCATCTGAATGAGGGATCTTTGGTGCTGAGCGAGTTACCGACGATCAGTAAATAAAGTTACTAACGGAGTTACGGCATTGAAAAGTCATTTTGTAAAGTATTAATGGTTATCATATGAATGTACACATTATTTAGTGTTACTGTAGCAGTGTGAGAGGAGACAATCTTTAGCTCACCTTGTTCCACCTGTCTCTCTTCTTACCTGTATTTTGCCATTCAGATCTCTCAAGTCAACAGACTCAACAACTGATATGTGAAGCATGTCATCTACAGCATACCTAAACAATCTGTTTAGTCATGGTTCACATCAAATTGTGGGGCTGGTGCCAATTCAATATAAAGCTTTAGCTGTTCAGTGACTCCTTCTTGTTCTCCAAGGTTCACCAGCTTCACCTGGGTCACCTATGTTTGCAGCTATGGACTCCCTTTCAGCTTCTTTAAAAGAAACAGGTTGTCTAGCTCAGGGTTTTTGAGATTTGAATGACTATTATTGGCGGTGGATAAAGTTTCTCTTCCTGCACAAAGGCTACAAATCATTGCTAATTCTTGTCGTTTAACTCAAGAAGGTTGTTTAAAAATGTTTTTTGTTAATTCCAAGACGGCAGGCTATCGCCCAATGATCATAAGCCTGTGTGTGAGTGTGTTTTAATGTGCATGATATTCTCTCTCCTATGCTACTGTGCTGACTTTAGCACAGCCTAGCCCGCCAAATCGATGTCATTCAATTTAATCTCATGTAGTTGTCGGCTATTTCACACATACAATAAGTCGTATAGAGTACTTTTAAATTCCTGTAATTGGGGCGCTGGTGGCCCAGTGGTTAGTGCGTGCGCCCCATGAATGGAGGCTGTGGTCTTCCAGGCGGGCGGCACGGGTTCAAATCCGACCTGTGGCTCCTTTCCTGCATGTCATACCCCACTCTCTCTCCCTGATTTCCAACTCTATCCACTGTCCTATCTCTACATTAAAAGCCCAAAAATAAATCTTAAAACAAAAATAAATCCTGTAATTGTAACAGTGTTATTGGATTTTAAAAGTAATTAGATACACTACTAGTTACAGCAAATAGTCGTGGAAATACAGTATCACATTTGCTCAGTTGGTAGAGTCGGTCATCTCTCAACCGGAAGGTCACGGGTTAAGATAAGATAAGATAAGATAATCCTTTATTTATCCCACAACGGGGAAATTTACAGTGTTACAGCAGCAAAGAGCAAAGATTGCAAACAAAAAGTGAACACAGTACAATTTAAAGAAAAATTAAAAATGTACAGAAAATAGATAGATAACACAGTATATTTGAAAAAATAGATCAGCTGAGAGCTGCAGTTTTGACAAAAATGTAGTCAGAATATTCAGTGTGTTAGATACCCAGCTTGGGCGACACTACTAACCCCAAGTTGCTCCTGCTGCTTAGTCGGTGGTGTATTAATGTGCATGAATGGATGAGTTAATACTGATGGTCACTTTACATAAAAGCCTTCTGCCATCAGTGTGTGAGTGGGTAGTGACCTGCGCTTTAAGGAGTCAGAAGACAAGAAAAGCGCTATACAAGCTCATGTCCATTTACACTGGTTTTGAAGTTGAAAAGAAACTAGTTACCCTGCTTACTGTAGTTACATGAATTTGTTTCTTAGTAATGTGTTATACCGTCACACCGGTGATCTTTGAGAAAAAACCCTGAAATTACTATTTATCTTTGACTTGATTGGGATATATTTGTATTGAGCTCGTCAGACAAACACTCCACCTAGAATTCACAAAGACATACGATATCACTGACACATCCTGACACAAACAGGATGTTGCTTTTCATCCGACTTGCTGTCGCTCAACTTTGAGTTCTGAGGAGCAAAAAATAGAAAGGATAAGAGATGATAAACATCGAAGCCTTTTATACATCCTG
>NC_083634.1:1578317-1650817 GCF_963584025.1 Labrus mixtus
GGATTTAAATAATAAATGAAACAGTAGTGCTGTGTGTTGTGCATTAAGGGGCAACGCGCCTCTCTTAATAGGGAAACACACTTATCGTTTCTGCTGCGGTAGAGTCGGTAGAGTCGTCGTCTCTCAACCAGAACGTTAAAGCTTCGATCCCCAGCTCCTGCAACAACTGATGTGTCCTTGGGTAAGACACTTAACCACCAAGTTGATCCCACTGCTTTGTCAGTGGTGTTTAAATGTGTATGAATGGATGAGTTAATATTGATGGTCACTTTACACAGCCATCAGTGTGTGAATGTGTATGTGTGACCTGCGATGTAAAAGCACTTTGAGTAGTCAGAAGACTAGAAAGCTATACAAACTGAATTTACCATCACCATGACAAGTAAACTGTTGCTCATTCATTAGGGCCTTCTCTCAAAAGTGTACAAAAATAATAACACAGTCTTTTATGAGTGAATGAGCTTGAGTCCTCCACTCCATCTTCTGTGTCCAAATGCAATAAATGTTCAAGCTAAGTCCAAGTCATCAGTGCATGATTTCAAGTTCAGTCACAAGCCTTAAAAATCAGGACTTGATTAGGCCTCGAGTCGGAGTCCTAGACTGAAGTATTACAACATTAATGGATATACAGAAAGCTGTATTATCCCAACAGCAAATCTAACAGGCGAGAAGATGAGGGTTATTTCTCCTGTGAAAGGAGCAACACATAAGAGAGGTGAAATAATGAGTAATACAAGGCACTAATAGAAATACGTCAAAAGGATCAAATTTAGCTCATGACTCAGTTCCATGTCCTTCCATTTTCTGCACCCTCTCGGAGAATAGAGAAGAAAAAAGATTTACAATATTCTTCAGAAAGAATAGCAAATTGCAGCCATTTGGGATAGACTACTCAGTGTGATTCAATATGCCGGGAAGCAGAGCAACAATACAGCACAATCACTCTTCCTACATCTGTCGCCGGGGTTAATCAATGACTATACAGTAACAGCGAATAGACTACTGATTCCATATGCCCGGCACAGAATAGACAATCATTGCCTAATAAGAACTTGATAGAAGCCTCATAGAGGGGAACAGCTGCTGTGCCCAGTGAGTCCGACTGTAATCACATTATTTATTATTGATCCGTCAAACTGAGGATTATGGGTTCTGATTTTTTCCACTGGGAGTGAGAGCAGTCACAATATGAAGGTCGTTGTCACATTGCTTGGACAGCACCAACTCCCATTGGGGATATTATCAATCAAACTGTTTGATCTGGGATTTAAAATGTAAAAAAAAAAAAACAGCTACATATTTTCCTGTTAGGCATCATTAAGGTTGCCAGTACTTATAGCTTATTATTGTTCCCTCGTACAAGCTTTCAATGTTTATGACAAACACATTTACACTCACACACACACACACTTCATTTCAGATATTAGTGTTGGTGCTTCAGGCATTAGAAGTGTAGCTGCAAACTGTCTGCACTGCACTGCAGAGATATTGATGTCTTAATACAATAAAAAGCAAAATAAACATTATTATCCTGATCGTTATAATTATCTTCAGCCCAGAGGCTCAAACTGAATTATTCATGGAGTGCTTAATTAAATGGGTAGACGAGGGCTGTGAGTGTGAGTGTGTGAATTTATGTATATGTGTGTGTCTCTGTTGCCTAATTTCTTTTGGACAGTAACATTAAATGAGAGTAAATATTCAATCATTCTGGAGGGACTTAGAAAGAGAGAGATGATGTTGTGACAGGGAGGCAGAGATGAAGAGAGAGAGAGAGAGAGAGAGAGAGAGAGAGGGACTGGATTACACACACATCCTCGTTCGCCCTTCACTGCAGAGCCTGTCGAGAAAAGAGGAAACAGACAGCCGTTTAACGTTTCAGAGCGACTGGGCTTGTTTTTTTCTTCTTTTTTTTAACACATTTCTTACATTTTACTGGCACAATAAGCAACCAGTCACCGCACTCCACAGCAATACTCATAACACACAAACACACGCAGAAATGAGTAGAGAATCCGACGCCTTCTAATGCAGTCAATAGTGAAGTCAAGGCCACAGTAGTTAAATGGCTGCATAGCAGAGAGTCATTACTTCTCCTTCACTGTGATTACTGTATCAACCACTGAATGAAAGCACTTCCTTTGGTCCTGCTACTGATATTACTCTTGGAAGATAAAGATGGAGACAGAGCCAATTTACTCAGACGCACTCAATTGTAAAGTAAAGACACATAAACTCACAAATAAAGGCGTGCAAAATTGGGAGCACTTTCCAAAGCATGCATAAGAATCAGAATCAGAATCAGAATCAGAATCAAAATCAGAATCAGAATCAGAATCAGAATCAGAATCTGGGTTTATTGCCAAGTACATTTACACATGGAACAGGAATTTGACTTGGTGTATTTGTTCTAAACAATTAACAAGGAAAGAAAGCAGAACTAGCAACAACTTAAATAATACAGTATAAGAAGATATTACAATATATAAAATAGAATTTAAAAATGTAAAAAATAAAAACACAAAATGTACAAAAGGTGTAATGTAGGAGCTGTGCAGTGCAATGAGAAAAAATCTTAGTGTGTGTAACTATACTCACAGAGTGCATGTAGGGAAGATACATTTTTAAAGTCCATGTGCATGCACAAAGAGCACTCACACGATGCTAGCATGTGTTCATTCACTCATGTGCACACATAAAGGCTACCTTTTAAACGCCCTAATACGACATCTCTCACACAATTGAAAGGTCCTACTCATTCTTTCCTCTCCCTCACACACACTCTAACGTTGGCATTCTGTCAACGCTCACTTTTCTGTTTCTGTCATCTTTTCCCCCGCTCATTGATGTAGCGCTGTTACACACATACACACCAGTGTTGATGTGCCAACCTTCCTACTCTGGACACTGTGGTAATGTAACAGCCCATTCACTTTATTATGCATTAGTACCAAGGCTGCTTTTTCATTACACTCTAATGACATTTGGTAGGGTCCACTAATCAGCCTCATGGGACCCCTGCTGACTCCCCCAACCTATTACATGCACACACATATATATACACATATATATATTGATTTAAATACACAGTGCGAACCCCTATTTAAATAGAGAGAAAAAAACAGAGTATATATACATTACCCTTTATAATAAAGCAACAGTATGTCACTTTTCCACCTGGAAATAGTAGTTTCAACGTTGATCTAGAGGTAGAATGGTGTCGATCCCATGTCCACAGAGAGTCCTGGTTTGCCTGTTTTCAGCACTATGTAAATTTGGCAGCAGGCTGTGGTTCTCTTTTGAGAAGTGCGTACGGCTCAACAGCAGTAGTTCACACACCAGCCTTCAGCTGAAGGGAAGCCAGTTAGCCCGTCTCTCTACTTTGATACAATGGCTGAGGCTAAGAGATGGAAAAGAACGGCGATGGTTGAAGCATCCCAGTACTTGAAAAAAGAAAGAGAGAGAGAGACCAAGCAAAAAGGCCGGACTGATGGAACTGTTGGACAAGCTATGTGGGAGAGCTTAGTGAAACAGTAGTCAGCAAGTCAGATGCTGAGCTGACCGTGTTCCAGTTGCAAGTCAGACAAGCGATATGGACACCTCCAGTAGTACTGTTGATTTGTTTGCTAACACCAGACAATAACAAATGACTTGCTAATAAACACAATAGTTACAAGCCTATACGTTACAGTTGATGCACTTAGCAGCCATGTTGGATTTTAACTCGGGCTACTGAATGTTCTCTGAGTTTCCAAGTCGGATTCCGACTTCAGGGGGGAGTTCCTCATGATCAATGGAACGCAGCAATAACCTCTCATGCTGACGGAGCTGTTTTGTCCACATAAAGAGGATCAGATAGGAAGGGAGGGGAAACTTTTTGAGGGTTTATTTTGATATTTGTGGCTCGCTTTTTTTTCTTATTTGCACAGGTTTAGTAACCACAAAAAGTAGCATAATCCTTTCCTGAATCAGGCCATACTGTATGTGTGTTTGACGACAGTGGAGTTGCACTCAGAGACCTTTGTGCATGCCTGAGATCCCTTCCCCTCCCATCTAATAGCAATAGTCTCCCACTGTGAGGTGCATGTGTGAACAAGCAACTCAAGAAGATTCACATTAAGGAGTTGTGCAAAAGGCTTAGGTAAAGGTGCAGGGTATCTGCTTATATACAAACACACGCACACACACACCCACACACAAGAAAGACATTTGAGGAGGGATTAGGTTGGTACTGTATTGCGGGAGTGTCGCCTCCTCTGAGTAATGAGTGATTAGTTTAAAGTTTCAGCCTTGGGGCAATTGTGGGCTGGGAAAATAGGCGTGTATGTTTGTGTGTGTGTGAATGGGGTTCGCATATGTGTGTGTGTGTTTGGCTCCTGAGGCTTGGCTAGGTGTATTGTTTCATGTTCTTTGCTGCAGCAATCTGTTGACCTCCACCTGAAAGCACTTACATTTATTTTCACAAATAACACAGTGGTATGCTTTGCAATAATCATCAGGAGAAAATGCATCAATTTCCCACCAAAAGAGAGGAGCAAGGACATTTTATTTTTAAATCCAAAATGTTGTTTATTTTTTAGTTCTGATGTATTTTTCTGTATTTTATAATAGAGAGCAAGTTAATCACTGACCTCAGTCTTAGCTGATCCAACAGGGCATACAAATAAAGAACACTGAAGCTTCTTCATCTGGTTTTCATAACAAGTTTATTTTTTGCAATCAATTGTGAGCAACATTGCACACTGAGTTTCTTTTTGACTCTAGATGATTTTTAGAAATAAATCTCTGCCAGACATATAGCGCACCCACTCGCTCCATGTGGTCAAAAACAGTACGTAGTTGGGGGATTTAAATATGGAATGCATCTTTTTATATTCAGTCCTCTTAGTTCATATCATTCATTTAGTGTCTGTTGCCCATGCTTATTGGCAGCAATATTTACCATACATATGTAGTTTTCCTAGAAAATCCTCTGCTATCAGACCATTTTTTTATTACATTCGATTTTGTCCTACCAGAATTACCTCTGCTTGGAAGAGGTGTGCTTTCTAGAAGTTTGTCGGATAGTGCTGTGGCTAGATTTAAGGAAGCTATTTCAGCTGTTTTTGATTCAGTACCGTGTTTCAACCCAGTTGGAAACTCTTATGATAGCTTTAGTCCCTCTCAGCTAGATCAGTTTGTTGATAGTGCAGTGGATTCGCTGAGAGTTACTCTGGATTCGATTGCTCCCCTGAAACAGAAGGTTGTCAAGCGGCGGAGAGTGGCTCCATGGTTCAACTCAGAAACCCGTACTCTGAAACAATCGTCGCGGAATTTTGAAAGAATATGGCGCTCGACCAAAACGGTAGAATCTCGTTTTTTCTGGCAGGATAGTCATAGAAGATATATGAAGGCTCTACGTCACGCCCGAGCTGCCTACTACTCCTCTCTAATCGAGGAAAACAAAGGCAATCCTAGATACCTTTTCAGCACTGTAGCCAGGCTGACAGAGAGTCATGGCTCCATTGAGCCTTGTATTCCTCTAGCCCTCAGCAGTAATGATTTCCTGAGCTTTTTCAACAACAAAATTCTAGACATCAGAGACAAAATTGGTAACCTCCTGCCCTTACCTGGTGCAGATACGTCTGATACGGCAGAGACAGTTCCAGGACCAGATATTAGTCTCGACTGTTTTTCTCCAATCAACCTTTCAGAGCTATATTCCATTTTTTCTGCGTCGAAACCGTCAACCTGTCTTTTAGACCCAATCCCAACCAAGCTGTTTAAGGAAGTCTTTCCCTTAGTTAGCAACTCCATATTAGATATGATCAATTTGTCTTTACTGGCAGGCTATGTACCCCAGGCATTTAAAGTAGCGGTAATCAAACCTCTACTTAGAAAGCCTACTCTGGACTCAGGAACTCTGGCTAATTACAGGCCTATATCCAACCTTCCTTTTTTCTCGAAGATCCTGGAGAAGGTGGTAGCTAAACAGCTGTGTGACTTTCTCCATGACAACAGTTTATTTGAGGAGTTTCAGTCAGGATTTAGAGTCCACCATAGCACTGAGACTGCACTAGTTAGAGTTACAAACGATCTACTTCTAGCCTCAGACAGGGGACTTCTCTCTGTGTTCGTCTTGTTAGATCTTAGTGCTGCTTTTGACACCATTGACCATCGGATCCTGTTGTACAGACTGGAGCATTTGCTTGGAATTACAGGGACTGCTTTAAGTTGGTTTGAATCCTACTTATCAGACCGATCTCAGTTTGTACATGTTAATGATGAGTCCTCTATACACACTAAAGTTTGCCATGGAGTCCCACAAGGTTCAGTGCTTGGACCAATTCTCTTTACATTATATATGCTTCCTCTGGGAAATATTATGAGGAAACAATCCATACAGTTTCATTGTTATGCAGATGATACTCAGCTTTATGTATCAATGAAGCCCGATGGCACCAGTCAGTAATGTAAGCTAGAAACGTGCCTTAAGGACGTTAGGACCTGGATGACCAGAAATGTTTTGCTACTTAACTCAGACAAGACTGAAGTTATTGTGCTAGGACCTAAAACCTCAGAGAGACTTTTTCTAGTGATGTGACTGTCCTTAGTGACATCAGCCTGGCATCTAGCACCACTGTTAGGAATATAGGAGTTCTTTTTGATCAAGATATGTCTTTTAGCTCTCACATCAGTCAAGTTTCAAGAACAGCCTACTTTCACCTTCGTAATATATCCAAGATCAGGAATATCCTGTCGCAAAGTGATGCAGAAAAACTAGTTCATGCATTTGTTACCTCCAGACTGGATTATTGTAACTCTCTTTTGTCAGGGTGCTCTGGCAAATCTCTAAAGACTCTTCAACTGGTCCAGAATGCTGCAGCTCGTGTACTGACCAGAACCAGGAAATGGGACCACATCACTCCTGTCCTGGCTTCTCTGCACTGGCTCCCTATACAGTCTAGAATAGAATTCAAGATCCTTCTTCTCACCTACAAAGCTCTAAATGGCCAGGCACCATCTTACCTGAAGGAGCTACTAGTGCCGTACTGCCCCTCGAGAACATTACGGTCCCGGAGTGCAGGCCTGCTGGTGGTACCTACAGTCTCTAAGTGTACTATGGGAGGTAAAGCCTTCAGTTATCGGGCTCCTCTCCTCTGGAACCGCCTTCCAGCCGGGGTCCGGGAGGCAGACACAGTCTGTATTTTTAAGAATAGACTTAAAACTTTCCTTTTTGATAAATCTTTAAAAGTTAGGGCTGGTGCTGGTGTAGACCAGCTCTTAGTTATGCTGCTATAGGCTTAGACTACCGGGGGAACTGGCACCCTGAGCTCCTCTCTCTCTCTCTCTCTCTCTCTCTCTCTCTCTCTCTCTCTCTATCTCTGTGCATATACAGTACATCATATTACTGTATGTATCTATCTATAAATCTCAGTCACTAACCACCTACTTTCCTGGGAGCTCTTGAGCTCTCCTAGGCTCCTCAAGATCGTCGGTTGACGGCTTGCCAGAACAACTATACCTAAGTAAGTAAGGTATTTTACCTGCTTTTTGTAAAGTGTCTCGAGATAACACTTGTTATGAGTTGACGCTATACAAATAAAAATTGATTGATTGATTGATAATAACTCTTAACTGTTCAGTTACTTAAACATTTATTATACCAATAACCCTCATCACTTATAGCTTTATTACCTTATTACCAATAATGAAGTGGTTATAAAATAAAAATGTTGACTTAATGTGGCAATTATAAAAAAATGAATTTATCAAAAACAACCTGAAGTGTTACCCTGCTTGTATAAGTACGTATAAACAGCTTGTATAGACTCTCATCTACTCAAGGTGCTTTTACACCGCAGACTGTGGCTCAGTTGGTAGAGTCGTCGTCTCTCAACCGGAAGGTTGAGTGTTCGATCCCCAGCTGGGCAACATCCGATGCCCAATGTGTCCTTGGGCAAGACACTTAACCCTGAATTGCTCCCCCTGCTTCAGTGGCGGTGTATTAATGGGATTAGTTACTTCTGATGGATGACACTACGTAGCGATCAATACCAGTCCATTTACCATTTACTGCAGGTCACACCCATTCACTCACTGATGGCAGAGGTTGATATGTAAAGTGACTATCAAAAGTATCTAATCCCATTCATACACATTCAAACGCTGCCAACAGAGTAGTGAGATATACTTGGGGTTAAGTGTCTTGCCCAAGGACACGTGGGATATGTGGCTGCAAGATCTTGGAATCAAACGCCCGACCTTCTGGTTGAGAGACGACCGACTCTACCAACTGAGCCACATATAGAGGAATCCAACGGCCCGATATGTGATTGCCACCAGAACTCCACAGGTTCTTCATTATGTTCTTTATAACATGATCAAAAGTAAACTTAACTAATGTTAAGAGTAGAAAATTGTTCACTTCTAAGGACAGCATTCAAACCTCTGGATGTTGTAGGGAGACACCATTGCAGTAATGGTGGCTTGTATGCACAAATTTCCCCCACGGGGATCAATAAAGTTTATCTTTATCTTATCTTTATCTTGTAAACTCCAGATCACCAAGACACACTGCAAATGTCAATTTTAACACTTTCTGCTGATCCTGATGCTAACTGTTCTGTTTGGTATCTTACAAGAGCAAGTCTTTTTTTTCTCCTATTTTGGTCGTTGAGTTGCTTTATTGTTTTGCCTTCTTTTTATTTTGTCTTTGTTTGTCCAGGAGGGGCGAGTGTTTCCTTTGTTATTGTACTGTTTCTTTGCAAAACCTAAAATTTTTGAAGAAATGCTAAAAAAAAAAGACCCATAAGAACAAACCAAAACAACAAAATCAAGTAATCATGAGGAAACCAAACACAGTTTTTACTTGTGACTTTACTTATCTTGTAGCGTTTTCCTTTTTTTTTTTACTGAGTTCCAGAAAAGCCATAAAAATGTCTGTTCCTGCCACAAAATTTCCAGTGCTTTTCTTCTCTCCAAAAATAATGGAAATTCAACTAGATTAGGTCACTTTAAACCCTTCTCAAATTCCTAATGGTCCTATTTAATACTACTATTTGTTCTTAAAATCATAAAACATAGCTGTAAATTCAGTTTTCTCTCAACAGTGCAGAGACAATGCCGACCCCAGAGTCAATATAATTTTTTCCTTTTCTGGCATGCCCTGAATGCCCTTTCTTATTGTACTCATATAGTGGTATGGAGCTAATCTAATATTAGTCCTGCTCAATGGAGGCAGATGACCTTTTGAGTCAGGGTACTTTCAAATCCTCGATGATCAACTAATGGTGTATGTATAGTCTAAGCAAGCGGGAACAGAGAGCCTCATTGGATACTTAATGGTGGCTGTTTAATCGAATTCTCTTTCCCCCCTTTCTCTTAATTCCTTGTGACTTTTTTTTATTAGTAATGTTGTTCAAAGGGAAGAAACCACTCAGCGTGTGGAGAAGAAGGTGGAGGAGGTAACCAGATGTACGCTCTAAGTGTGTGTGTGTGTTTGTGTATGTGTGTTTGTGTATGGGCCCCTGTGGCTCAAAGGATAAGACATGGATAAGACAATGGTGTTTGCTGCTGGCACTAAAGGCTCATCATTGGAGGCTCCTCCTCGACCGACACACACACACACACACACACACACACACACACACACACACACACACACACACACACACACACACACACACACACACACACACACACGTAGTGAAATACACACTCCAGCTGGGACGGTACCCAGTGACAGGCACTAGGACTCACAGATGCCCAGGTGGCGCAGGAAACCCTGGAGCTATGCCCAGACTGGCATAAGAGAGACTGCACACACACTTAAAAGAAACGAGCACTCACACACACACACACACACACACTCACACATATAGAGGTACACATATACAGTTGCAACGGCTCACACACACACCTCTGAAGCTTATGAACCCATGAACTGACACACACACACACAAAAGCACACCCTCCACCCACCCCACCTTCTCGCAATTAACACTGCTCCTATAGCTGGAGGCGCAGAGGAAATGAGGTTTTGGTTTTGTAGCTGTGTGTGAGAGAGGGAGAGAGAGTTGTAAGCGGTAGAGGGATTAAGGAGGAGGTGGGTGGAGGGTTATGGTTGGCGAAGAAAATATAATGTGTGGCATGGAACTATGTACTCAGGGTACGGTAATGAGTGTGCAAGGTTGTGTGTGTGTATATATACCTGCACCCGGATATGTGCGAAAACCTGTGTGTGTGTGTGCATACGTGCACCCAAATTAAGTCGTTCCCACCCATTCCCTCTGTAAGTATCATGTTCAGAGGCTGCAGTTCATTCCTGTCTGTCTGATTGTGTTGTTGTGCAGTCATGGCTAATTACCTTGATAGTCTGTTGACAGCGCCGAGACAATTAAACAGCCAAATGGAAAACAGGAGGGGGAACTTGTCTGAAATGTCCTCTCTGAGAGTTGAACTAAGGAGTGATTCATCTCCAACATGTGTTTATAATAGGAAATCGTTTACAAGGGGAAAGGGATGGAGTTTATTTAGCAAATTGTAGGATGGATGTCTGCTCCGACGTTAGCTTCAGAGTCAGAGTGGTCACAGTTCTGTTTGTCTTTTGTGTGCCGTTAAGACATCTCAATGTATACATCTCAGTCTCGTAGCAGAGCAGTTCAATCAACATCATTATGAACTCCTGTACAATGTTATTCAATACATTAGAGCATGTGTAAACCAGACGAGCAGCCTTAGACTGGCACAAGACACAACACATCTTAAACTGGTTCATTTAGCATTTTGGAGGAGGATACTTTTACCACAATGCATACTCCGTCAAAAAAACACTTAATCAGAAAATGTGTTTGTTTTACATGGACCAAAAAGCACAGGAAAATCACTGCCAAATGCCAGGTCTGTATTTAGATTACATTCATGGAAATGTATGGTATTACATTTCTTTTTTTCACATGTTTTTTACTGTTTAGACTCAATTTTTTGTGTGTTTCTTCCATACATTGTAAAACCTTTTCTTCCCTGGTGGCATGGATTTTTAGATGGCAATGTGTGTTCATTGGTCTGGACCAACATTTCTAAACATTAGACTAAATATTGGATGGATGGTTTTGGAATGTATGTATCCCCTTTAATGATTTTCCAATAACTAATTTAGTTTATGAACAAATACCTGCACAAACTAATGATATTATTAAGAGCTTTAACTTTGTGCTCAATACAATAAACAAATGTTGATGTGTTAAAATCTTTAAGCTAGATAGATGGTAAAATATTTTATATGATAAAACCAGAAATTTTAATGCCACTGCAGCTATAACATATTGAACACTGAACATGAAATCCTATAGGCGATAAATACCCTTAAAAGGCTCAAAATAAGTTCCTAAACACTCACAAATCAGACATTACTGATATGTAAGATATATAATGAAATACCGAGTGTGCCAAAGAAGCTTGCAATGTCAAAAAAAAGATAGTAAAGATAGTACAAACCATTGTAGCTTAAAATCACAATGTTTGCATTTCTGTGTAAGCATGTTGGCATAAGTAATTAGTCCAATGTTTAACCAAACACTCTAGATAAAAAGATAATTTTCCTAGTTCTGCCATACAATTCTTGGTTTGGCTAGCTCTACTGTTAGCTAACAGGCAGCGCAATCAATCAATCAAACACAGGACTAAGACACAGGAAACAGCTGTTTTTTGGTTCATCAAAAAAAAAGCAGTTATGTGGCTAAAGCTAAAAAGTTGCATTTTATTGGTTTTAGGCACCCCCACTACTTGGGTTTTCAAGGAAAATATTGTTGTTTGGGCTAAAACTTTCCACAACTGTTTCAAAACCTTATTGCTGTAGGCTATACTTAATTAGGGTTGGTGTACACAGTTTCTTGTGTCCAAGTCCTGTGTTTGACCCATTGACTAGCTTGTCAGGGTGCTGTAGAGCTAGTTTAACCAATGATATTATAGCGGGACTGCTTAAAGTGCTGTTGGAGTTAAATTGGTGCACCAACCTGACCAAACACAGCTATGGTTATGAAAGAGTTGCTGTTTGGTTGGTTTTAGGCACCACCACTACCTGGTTATTCAAGGAGCATATTGTTTGGGCTTAAAGGATGAAATTAAAACAGACTTTTTTACACCAGACACAAAAATGGTATTCTGTTCTCAGGCATGAAAGAGCTTAGAGTGAAAAAGTCATTTTTGAAGACTTAGTATTACCCAATTACAGCTCAAGAATGCAAGATTGAAAAAAAAATACTAGTCAAGTGCAAGTCATCAAAGTAGGAACATTTAATTTAAATTTCTGGGATTATTTGCTTATCTTTCTGTAAATATGTATCTCTAAAACACCCCAGGTTATAGTACAATATTTGCATAATTGTCTAGCTTGCTGAAAAATAAAAAACATATTTTACCCATCAGAGGTCTCTCTATAGACTCTATCAGGCTCCCTGTAATAGAGAAACTGGCATAAGGCAGGTCTGGCCCATAGGTGATAGGAGCCTCTATTATGTACATGCATTACATACAAATGGAATTTGCATAAGCATGATTAGGGAATTAAAGGGGTTAAGGGGTTAGTGTTGCTTGGATGTGGGGGTTGGGCTGAGAAGAGGTTTAAAGATGCATTATGGGATTTCTCACAATAATTTTTGAGGCATTTCTCCTCAGATAGCAGGCTTGTGATGCACACAGGGCAAACTAAGCGCTTGGATGACATGCAAAAGGGTTGTGAGCGGAATTTAAATAAACAACATCAGCTTTAAGTGGTTCTACATGTGTCGGCTGAACCACCACTTCACCCTTGGGAGCAGATGAATCGCGGATATGTAGACAAAGGTTCTCCAAGGCTAATGGTTGCCTATGGAAAACAATCTTTCCACAACTTACTGCTCCAAGCATTATACAATACTAGATTGATTTTTGCTCCAGTGTTTTCAGAAGAATAGAAACATTCACAAACAATTTACAGCTTTCAGACTGCAGTGCAACCTCGGAGCGCTGACTGTGATCAGTCTTCATGACGAGAGCACAGTCAACCCGCGTCTAACTCAATGAAATATACACGAGCAGGGCCGGCAGCAGGGCAGGCTTGGCACCGGAGTTGTCGCTGTAGACTGATTCCAGATTGGGTCTTGAGGGGGTTATAGGAGGGTGCGGATGGATGGGTGTTGGTGGTGGGTGAGGGGTGGGGGTACAGTTGGCATGGTTGTTCACACACTTAGGGCCCGGCCTGGGGGTGCATGTGTGTGTGTGTGTCTGGCTCTGGGTGTGTGTTGGCAGGATGTGCGCTGGCAGCCCCTGCGTCTGACACCACTACAGTTGGTCCCCTCTGGATATCCTTCACACCCCCTGCTCCCCTGCTCCTCAACCTACCCTCCCCTCCTCCTTTAGCTCTTCTGGGGAGCAGGCCTGGGTGCCTCCTTCCCCACACTTCATCTCCTTCTCCTTTTTCTTTCTCCTCCTCCACTGTCTGTCCCATTTTTTAAATGCTGAATCTGCATTCATGAGTTTCTGACGCCAGCACTCGTGACTCAAGATGTCAGTTTGCAATAAATTCTGTGGTTAGAGCTGGCATTTATATAAATTAAAAAAAATTACCCACAAAAATATACCAGAAAAACAGAATGATGAAACATTGGCGGCACAGAAAATAAAACTTTACTGCAGGTTTTATAGGCTGTTTGCAAGCAGCTTTGGTCAGAGTGGAACTGCCATCATATTGGCAGTAGATGTCAATATATGATATGCAATAAAAAAAGGTAATAACTTCTTCCTGCAACAACAAATCATATATATCTGCCCTACGATAGTTAGAATAGTCCTTGTCTTTGTTTCTGTTTATAGCAGCTCTGCTTGTGCACCGAAAAGTTCCATTAAACATCCATGAAGTCAAATTTCTTTTTGAGAAGGAACAGATTTTCTATTAATATTACAAGTTTCCACATCAAGGAAAAGCTGAAATCTTCAGAACTAAGAAAAGAAACACAGTTTTCAGATGTTTTCTAAAGGGAAATTCTTAAATAAAAGTATTTGATAAGCTAGCAGAATTAAGCTGCATTTATAAAAAAAAAGGAATATAAATTAATATGGTGACAGCAAGTTCCTCCCTCCCCCATCAGTCCTCCTTTGCCTCTGATGTCTTTGTTTCCTCTCTGTCTCTGTTCCTCATCTGTTCTGCATTCTGGACAGTAGTCGGCCTGCTTCCCTGCGTATTTTCTTTATTTATCATAAAGCTTGAGACGGCTCCTGTTTTAACGGACAGTAGGTCCTCCATAGATCTGCCCCAGGCTTACAGGGCTACATTTTGTTCCTGAGGTGTGTATGTGTGTGTGTGTGTGTGTGTGTGTGTGTGTGTGTGTGTGTGTGTGTGTGTGTGTGTGTGTGTGTGTGTGTGTGTGTGTGTGTCTGCTTTGTGTTGGTTAGGAGAACCAGGGCATAAAGAAAAAGTAGAGGGGGTGCAAAAACCACTAAAACTTCTTTAGGCATCAAACGGCACATCTGTGCAAAAGTGGACTCAAAATGCACCGTGAAGACACATTCTTTCTTTGCTCTGTTCCGTCCAAAAGTTGCCGCGACTGCCCCACCCCCTGGTGCACTCACTTACCCCTCTACCCCTCCCTATACCTCATATCTCCCCCACCCCTGTCCCCTCCCTCTGTGCCTCTCTGTGGCAGATGGGCACTGTGTGTGACAGCAGGGTCATTGGGTCACATCCACATGGGGTAGGGCTTCCCTTTTGTGTGTATATGTGTGTGTGTGTAATTTGACCTTTTGCATGCACACATGTTTTTGTGAATCATTTTTTGTGTGAGTGTGCATGTACACAAAGTTGTGCATCGACGCTATTATTTTGAATTTTCTGCTGATTTCTGATTTTTTTAAGGTGTTTCTCAGAGTTGTTTCATGTGTTTGTGCTTTTCTGTATACCTGTGGAGGTTACCATCAAAGTGCATATTTACAACTGTTTGTGTGTTTGTCTGTATGTGTGTGTGCGTGTGTGTGTGTGTGTGTGTGTTTATGTGTCAAGGGGTAGCCAGTGCAGCCATGTACAAGAGAATTGGGGGAAATGGTTTGTAACCTCGAAATGGATTGTAACCTTAAAAATCCCCCTTTAGCCTTACCACACACACACACACACACACACACACACACACACATTCAGACAAACACACTCCCCTGCCGTGCTTCCAGTCTCAGACATGCGTGACTCGGTCTGTGTGGCACAGTCACGCATGTTTTCATGAGTGTATGAGCATGTATGTGTCTTTGTGTGTGTGTGTGTGTGTGTGTGTGTGTGTGTGTGTGTGTGTGTGTGTGTGTGTGTGTGTGTGTGTTTGTGTGTGTGTGTGGGTAAAAGAGACAGACTGCATGGATGAGAGTATTTATATGCATGAGTGTGTGTGTGTGTGTGTGTGTGTGTCTGTGTGTATGTGTGTGTGTGTGTGTGTGTGTGTGTGTGTGTGTGTGTGTGTATGTGTGTGTGTGTGTGTGTGTGTGTGTGAGTGCCATTGTGTGCGAGACAGAAGCCTGAGGGCATGCTCATCAGCAGAGAGACATAGATTTGCATAATGAAATTCCCCCTATCTCACCGCCGCAGAGGACAAAATAAAACAAGACCCTTAACAAACCCTTTAAACACCTAGGTGAATACAACGTCAAAGTACACACATACACGCACACACTTATCCTTTAGACCTTCGATTGTACCTCGAGCCTTGCAAGAGCCTTTGAAAGTTTATTACTATAGGTACCACTGCTCTCGTGTGTGTGTTCAAGTGTGTCCCTCCTTCTTTGTGTGGCATTTGTTTTCTCGATTAGACGACAACAACAAATCTATTCTGTGTTGCAATTGTTTTATCCTCTCTAGAACTGTACTGTATGTTAGAGCTGTTTTGAGAGTACAAGTGGGGGTGTTGTGTGTGTGTAGGAGCCTTATTGCTCATCATGTTAAATGTATGGATGCATGGCTTGTGGACTTAATTGGGCTTAGTTCAGACTAGTAGAGAGTGGAGCCACAGTCTTTTGACCTCTCTCTTTTTGTATAGTTTTTGACTAACCTGTATCTGTATTTTGTCTATTTTTGTTTAAGTAAACATTTAAACTTTGATCATTTGGTCCTGTGGATTTTTTGGATGAAAATGCCGTAAGAGAGGAGTTTTGGGAGCGTCAAGCTATGGCTTCATTCAGTGGATACCTACAGTGTGTATTCAATTCCTGGATCAACACCTGGATTCACAGCATAGCCAACCTTCCCAACATGTTTTAGACACTGGAGGGTTAGTTTGCATGTGCAGCGCTCTGTGGTAAAGAGAGGTATAATACATTTAAAGGTTAGGATTTTAAATTAAAGCAGTCAAGGGGTTCTGGTTAAACTAAGCTGGTGGGGCAGGTGACCCATATACAAAGGTATAACCCTTGATGCATCAGCCGCTGATTCAAGCCCTTTTTCTCCATGTTTGTTCCACTCGCTTCTCTCTGCAGCTATCATATCTAAAAAAAGGCAAAAAGGACAAGAATGGAACCGCAGTGTGCTGAGTTAAAGTGCTGTGCTCGTCTGACCTATCCATTCAAATGGACCTGCGTGTTGTTTATACTTCATCTCCTGACTTCAATTCCACATCCGGTCCATAGAAGCCAGAGGACGACGATCTGCAAATAATGCTAGAAAAAGAGGGGGACAATATGTTGAGGTGTTCTATCTTGTCAAGCGTCCATGTTGGACAAATTGGTAATGACTACTAAAAAAAAATTCTCTAACTCATTTTTCATTTATTTATATTTTTGTTTGTTTTCTCACTAAGTTCCGCACTTTAATGCATTAAGCTGCCACGAACACATTCACACCTTTCTAACACACTACCTGAACATAATTTCAATGTATTTTGTCTGTATTGTTTGCTATTTTGTATCTATTTTGTTCATTTTATTTATTTATTTATTTTTGTCTTTGTTTATTTGTTCTCGCTTTAGTTGTCATACCTATATATTTTTGTTTCATTTTGTTCACCTTATCACCAATAAATAAAAAGTTAATGACTACAGGTCGACTCATCATAGCTAGATTTGTCTGATTTTTTTCCCCCTCATCACTCTGACCCATGAAGCAGTCAAAGAATCTGCTCTCTATGAGTCCTGTGTGTGCATGTGCCTTGGTGCACCACATAGCTGCTATCAGTGTATCTGTCAGGCAAGATGATAAAGGCAACCTGGGACCTTCATATGTGCACGCTTGGCAGACAGGAAATCTCCCATCACCACTGTTCTCCGCCTGAATGTAATGTGCTACACGCTTCAAATGCCGACAGAGGAAGAGTTGAGCAAGGAGGGGAGTAGCTGGTCGATAGAGGAGGCGAGCTGAGGGCACAGGAGGAGGCTGAGTGAGGGAAAGAGAGAGAAAGAAATCACTTGTTTTGGACAAGCATCATTTTTCCTTGGAAAGACAGTGGCAGCTGTTGGGTGTAATAGTGAGGGGGGGGGTGAGGAGGAGGGGGGGCAAAGGAGAGGAGGAGAGGGAATGGGGGAGAAGGGAATGCTGTGAAAGCATCGGGGAGGTAAAGCATCCTTTAGCTATTATGGTGAAAACCTAAAGGGAGAAGGAGTGCATGTGTGTGTGTGTGAGGGAGGGGGGGAGCGGGCTGTCGGATCTATACAGAGACCACCTGTTTCGTCAGAGGGGAAAAAAAACAAAAACATAGATTGAGCATGTCGGCAAACAAGGACAGAGGCAGCGGAGGATTTCACAGGTCTTAAGGATGTTATTCCTCTCTGTGCTCAGACACTATAGGCAGCATTTAACTACCGCTGGCAGCCCGTCTGCTGAATGAGGCCTTCCATACACGCTCCGCTGGCATTTTCCAGCTCTTAAAAACAGTGCTTTTCTAAAATGATCTCCACATTGAATACATTCACAATGTGCTGTGGAAAAGTGGGAAATGGAGCTTTATGAAAACATTGATGTATGGCTGTAAACCTTTACATTGACATGATTAGGCACAACCATCTTATGCCAGGTTTCTATCAACTCCAACAGGTCCATTCCTCTATTTATGTTTTAAATGCAAACACTGCACAGCCTTTTACACAACTGGGTCATAAAGTGCCTTCTTCCAATAAAACTACTGTAATACAGGAAATTAGTCTAGTTCATAGGCAGTTTGTTTTTGAAAGTTTTCTTATTAAAATAGGCTTTTATTTTCCAAGTCCAAGCTGGCTGTTCCTTTGCAACTCCCCACACATGGCCCACTGTACGTGCATGTTAACCTTCTCAAACTATAAAAAAAACTCTGTGAAAAAGTTTCACAGTGCTGTGCTGGGTGCAAGAACTGAAGGCACTCACATAACAAAACAAAACCTATACCATCTTCTCCTGTGACTCACAGTGGTAGCCAGGAAGAAAAAAGTTACATTTCCTTCTTGGAGAAGTTTTGCTGAAGAATCTTGCCCAAAGTTCACTCCAATATGCACATTGAAGAAACACGCTGTGGGTCAGTGGTAGAGCCAGAAGGTCTGGGGTTGGTTCCCTCACAGCTACCATGTCCGATGGATTAGTTAATAATGAAGAGCAGCCTCTGCCATCAATGTGGGAATGTGTAGGTGTGACCTGTGGAGTAAAGAGCGCTTTGAGTAGTATGAAGACTTGAAAAGCGCTATACAAGCTCAAGTTATTGCCATGATCAATCAATCAATCAATCAATCAATCAATCAATCATTATTTGTATAGCGTCAATTCATAACAAGTGTTATCTCGAGACACTTTACAAAATAGCATATGGGATAATATGCAGGCAGGATTTGTATTCCTCGCGCTCCTGTTGTCCACACATCCTTGTCCCTAAGGGGGGGGGGGGGGGGGGGGGGGGGGTCGTAGCAGGCCGTGCATGAATGAGGACGGCAATGGTTGTGGGGACAACACAGTCTAATGCTGGAGGCTGGGCGTCGGGCGGTAGTTGAGGGAAGATTCAGTCCAATGGTGGAGGCTGGGCGTCGGGCGGTGTTTGGAACGACACACTCCACTGACAATTAGTCATCTGAAAACAGGGCGAACTCTCTATCTCCTCTGGCTGTATAAGAAAATGATTTAAAATATGTATCATTACAGTTGTCAGTAAGTGTCCTCAACTCTTCCCCAACAATCACAAATGGTAATGCAAAGGATCAAAAAAACAGTAAGGTAATATACAAAGAATGACTCATGTCATTTATTATATTTTTATTATGGAGAAGCTACAAAGCTATGAATATGCCGAGGTGGGCACACTTAATCAAAAATGTAACTTTGTTAACAACTTAATCAGTTAATTCTGAAGTTAATGTATACTCAATAATTGACTGATTAACCAGTATTATCAATAAACAACCAAAACATTTTCAAAATAAAGCACAATATTCATGCATCTGGTCGTTTATCCCACCACTTAATCAACGTAACCTCCGAACCGACACCAAATGAAAAGCAATTAAGCCACAGAAATGCAAAGTAACATTTTGTAGCACGTTGTTCTCTTTGTTGCTACGTGATCTTGTAGATCTCATGTGATCTTGTGAACCTGCAAATCCAGCTGCTCATATGCTGCGTTCCATTTACCTCGGAAATCGGAAGTCGGAACTGGGAATGACGTCACACCCGAGATAACTGTGTTCCAGTTGCAAGTCAGAAAAGCAACATGGAGTCCAGGAGTAACTTTGTTTTGTTAGCTAATACCAGACGATAACAACACACTATGTGATAGTTTCTGACCGAAAATAACATGAAAACACCTCCACAGAGAGAACCTGCACGATACCATCGGTCTGATTGATTTAATAACACAAAAAGACGACTAAGCTGCTAATAAACTCAACAGTTACATTTTAAACATCCCTTTCAATACACGTAGCAGCCATACTGGATCTGAACTTGAGCTACTGAAAATTCTCAGAGTTTCTAAGTCGTAATTACGACTTCAGGGGGCGTTCCTGATGACGTATCAAACCGGCAACTGGGAATTTCCGACTTCCGAGATCAACTGGAACGCAGCAATAGCTCTGCTCCACTGTGCTTACACTTCAGCAACGCACCTAGTGGGTAAGGGCGCGCAGGGCCGTCGGATTGAGCAGAACCACAGCGGAGACAGAATGCTTCACTTACGGATCCTGTGGAATCTGATCGTAACATGGGCGTTAATATTCTCCATTACACTGGAAATCTGTAATTTTTTATTTAATTTATTAATACCTGAGGGAGAAATTCAAGTTAACAATCTACTATTGAAAGACATGCGCACTCACACACCTAGACCTGAAATACACACATGCACAAACAGGACCAATATGGACATGTGTTAATGCGTCAATAGATTTAAAGGAATGCAGCACATTTAGGATGAAGACAGTTTATATTTCAAGTCAACACTTTTCTCTATATTTTCACACTCTCTCTCCCTTTTCATCACTTTTTTCAACAATTAATGATATTTTAAATGAAAATGATGTTGGAGTTAATTTGCATATCGAGCGGGTAAGTGTGATCCTGTCACAGGTGGTCACTTGAGATACATGTGATGAGGAATTGGAGTATCAGGTGTGAACAGATGTACTAAAAGATGTCCGCTTTGATCAGATCACACAAGACCCCTATTATGCTAGGTGTAAAAAAAAGGGGTTAATGAGCTGAAATTAAGACTGTATCTTTTAAGTGCAATGAATGAAGGGAAAAAAAATATATATATATCTATTGAGTTCCCTTAATGCATCTATTTCTTTTATAAGAAAAGCAAGTTTTGATAATGCTAGATGAGATTTTAAAGAGGACGTATTACCTACCTTCTCAATCAATCAATCAACTTTTATTTGTATAGCGTCAACTCATAACAAGTGTTATCTCGAGACACTTTACAAGAAGCAGGTAAAATACCTTACTCATTGTTATGTTACAAAAAGCAGGTAAAATACCTTACTCATTGTTATGTTACAAAAAGCAGGTAAAATACCTTACTTATTGTTATGTTACAAAAAGCAGGTAAAAGACCTTACTTATTGCTATGTTACAAAGATCCGGCCTATCCATCATGAGCACTTTAGCAAAGCAGCAAAAGTTACAGTGGTAAGAAAAAACTGCCTTATTAAAAGGCAGAAATCTTCGGCCGGATCCCCGGCTCATGACGAAACAGTCTTCACAGGCCTAGACTGCGCCGGGCTTGGAAAGGGATAGGGGGAGAGATGGGATAAGATGCAGGAAGAGGGATAGAGAGCAAGGGGGTGGGGGGAGGTAGACCGTCCATCAGCAATCCGGTGGGGAGGGGAGGGGGTGTGGGGGGTTGTTCTGGCAGGCCGCCAGAGAGAGAGAGAGAGAGAGAGAGGAGCTCAGGGTGCCAGTTCCCCCGGTAGTCTAAGCCTATAGCAGCATAACTAAGAGCTGGTCTACACCAGCACCAGCCCTAACTATAAGATTTATCAAAAAGGAAAGTTTTAAGTCTATTCTTAAAAATACAGACTGTGTCTGCCTCCCGGACCCTGGCTGGAAGGCGGTTCCAGAGGAGAGGAGCCCGATAACTGAAGGCTTTACCCCCCATAGTACACTTGGAGACTGTAGGTACCACTAGCAGGCCTGCACTCCGGGACCGCAACGCTCTCGAGGGACAGTACGGCACTAGTAGCTCCTTAAGATAAGATGGTGCCTGGCCATTTAGAGCTTTGTAAGTGAGAAGAAGGATCTTGAATTCTATTCTAGACTGTATAGGGAGCCAGTGCAGAGAAGCCAGGACAGGAGTGATGTGGTCCCATTTCCTGGTTCTGGTCAGTACACGAGCTGCAGCAGTAGACACTCAGGTTACACAAATATATGTTCAACACTGTAGAAGAGGATTTTTCATAATGTCCCCTTTAAAAAAAGTAATCAATTTCACAAAAAAATGCATTATTAGCTTTTGTGGGCCCGGTCCTTTATGTCTCTGAGAGTATGTTTTTGTTCGTTTACAAAACATTCTGGATGCATTTAAGTGCCTCGTATGAAATTTGTTCAAGGAACTGTGCATGCATAATGTGTATGTTTAGACGGTAACACGTATGAACAAGTGTACACTTTATCACTGCATGTGGATACAGCATCTGCAGGTTTCTCCATATAGTAATGTCAGTAATTTGTACCTTAGTGTGTTGCGTAATGTGTTCATGTGTTTGCATAATTCTTTGCACAGCTTAGAGGTATTCTATTCCCTTGTCTCAACTGTGTACGTGTGTACATTATTATGTTTTTTTCACAAGTGTGCGTTGCTTGTGTGCATGTGTGTTTACTGTTCAAGTGCATAAGTGCTTTATGGGGACGTGTGTGTGAGTGTGTGCAAGTGTGCGCGTGTGCCTAATGTGCTCGTGTTGGTGCATAATATGCTTTATGTATAAATGAACAAAAGAGACATTTACATTGCTGTAAATGTGCTTTTCAGAGTATTCCTGTAAAATTCCATGTTTCTTCCAGCGTAATAGTCGTGCGTTAATGTTCAAAAAAGCAAGCCTTCTGAGAAGCTTTATTCTGAAGGTTTTCAAATCTGTCTGCACAATTTCGAGACACTGGAGTGTTTTTTGACCCGCGTCCATCTCATCCCATCAACGCTGCCCCCCCCATCCCAGAGATAGAAACTCTACCCAGCAGTCAAACTTGTTAACCTGCCCCACTTCACAAAACTCTTCTCCTGCTATTACCGACCACTTACCACACCTCACACACAGGCTTGAAAATCAATACCCCCTCCCCACCTCAGTTTGCTTTTTTCAAAGCAAAACACCCTATCATTGAACCCCCCCCCCCCCTCCACACACACACACACACACACACACACACAAACACACAGCATTCAAAGTACCAACACCCCTGCTCTCTTCCGCCCCTGCAACTGTTCAAACACTCACACACCAGCATCTTTGAAACAAAGCGCGGTGAAAACACCTTTGTCTGCAGCCAGCTGCACGGTGTGGTCTGAAACGCCGCTGGTTTGAAGGCAGGGCACGCACGCACACCGATACACACTCTCGCACAGATAAACTTAATGAGGACTTGGTGAATATAAAGCGCTAAACATACTGATGTCATTGGTACAGTGAGGAGCAGGGCCCCCTTTGGTATGCTGGCCACACACACACCCACAAACACACACTCACAGACAAACACACACACACACACACACACACACACACACACACTCTCACACACGTCCCGATACTGGGCCTTGTGTTCTGTTTCCTTTGGCAACGGAAGTTCAGTATTTAAGAGTGCTGCTGGACAAAACAAATACCTCTGCACTCCTTTGTCTCTCCATCCCGCTCGCCCATCATTCTCTCTCTCTCCTTCTCACCCTCCCTTCACTCTGTCTTCCTCGCCCCGTTCTCTCTATCTCATCATCTTCTTTTCCTCTCCAGCATCCTTTCATCAACTTTCAATCTTCCATCATTTGTCTTCCTCCCTTCTCCTTCCTCTCTTTCTCTTTCTTACGGCCTCTCTCTCTCTCTGCCCAGTTCACACACTAACACGGCTCAGTGCCTCTCTGGACACACACCATTCTCCATGCTTATTGTTCGTCCTGACAGCTTTTGTAGTAGGGAGAAAAAGCGAAAAACCTCCCCCCCCCACTCTCTCCTCCCTCTAACTCCCAAATTCACCAACTCCCCCTCCTCTTCTGTCCTCCCTTGCCTGCCTTCACCCCTCTCCTCCCTTTACCACTAGTCCACACACACACACACACACACACACACACACACACACACACACACACACATACACACACACACACACACACACACACACACAAGCAGGCGCATACACACATTCCACAAGCGTAAAGGTCAAAGGGTGCAGCTGCCTCAATAAAGAGCAGAGGGAGGGAGAAAGGTGGGGGGGATAGAGAGGGAGGCGGGTGACTCATTCACTTTCCTCCCTTTGGGCAGTGGGCAGAAAGAGACCTGGAGCATCCAGGGTTGGGGGGGGGGGGGGGGGGGAGGGGTATTTTAGGGGGATTGAGGATGGAGGGGTGGCTGACTCTGTTTTTTTTTATTTGGCCCGTTTTGCAGCGTTTGTGTTCGCACTTGTTGTTCCTCTTTCTCACTCTTTGTTTACTCTCTTTGGCTGCAGCAGATGTAAACACAAACGGTTGGTTACAGCTATTTACTGGGAAGGATCCTTGGCCGTGTCCTCTTTGTGTTTATGATGACCAACATGCTGGAACTGTTGCTGGCAAGTGGACAAAAACTCCCAGAGTGCTTGGTGTGTTTTCACTTTGGATTGATGAGATATGTGGGGCAGTAATCTGACTTTTTCTGTAATATCAGACAGCAGCAAGTCAGGGGCTGCAGTTGGATAGAAATGTTCAGTATGATGAAGATTTGTATCTGACAGCAAATGCCTGAGAATCATCTATAAAAGCTATGATTTCTTTTCTTTGCTCATGACTTAATTCTCAAAATAAAGGAGTATAACTCATATTACAATTAAATCGATTTGGTGGGTTTCTTTTCGTAAACTTCCTTCACATTATGTAGGTTTGCTTTTACTTAAAAAAGAGCCTTTGTTAAGTTAAGAGATGATAATAGCTTCTTAGCATCTCTACAGGAGTGTCATTATTCACTCAGTTACCTAAAAGGCAGGAGTGACTATCTCACATTTGTATTTTAACAATGATTTGAACATGGTAGACGATCACATTGGAGGAAAAAAACATTAGAACAATACCAAACTGCTGCCACTGAATGTGGGAGTGTCTGGTGACCACGAGAAATATGAGACAAACCAAGAAGAGAGAATCCTCAGGTCACCTGTTTGGGACAAATTTAAAGATTTATATGCACCTTAACCAGATAGTACACTGTATGTTCAGAGCCCATTTTTAATGAATGCCGACAGGCGATGACTACCAGACATATTGTTTTAAATCTGCATACACTGTGTGGCTGTTGGGTTGGTGCGGTGAAGTTTTAAACCCACCTCAGCTCCAGCTCTTAGCCTGTCGTTTGGTTACCTGAAAGTGAGGACGAGACAGCATTTCCTGCGTGGTGACCGCCATGGACAGGCTTCCAAAGCTCCCTTCAGTAACCAACTCGGGCTTCGTCCATGTTTATTAACAGTTCATGGTTTAAGCAGACTTTTGGAGATTGGAGGGGGCCGCTCCAACCTTCATTAGCACACCGCCACTGCTGCAAATTAACATCTGTTAAAATCAACCATAGCCAAATGGACTGTGGGTATATATCACTTTTCTAGCTCTGACCACTCAATGTGTTTTTACAGTATGTCCCATTCAGCCTTTCACACCACATTCACACACTGAAGGTAGAGGCTGAAATTCAAAGTAGACCTCAGTATTTACTTATCACATTCATACGTTCTCATACACTCATGTTAATGCCATTGGGAGCAATTTAGTGTTCAGTATCTTACTGAACCACCAGCCTTCTGATAAAAGACCAACTCCATAACTGAGCCACAGCCGCCCTAATTAATAACTTTTAAAGCTGTGTAAAAAAAAAAAATCCCCAAGGAGAGGACTTGTGAAAACAGACAGAAAAATATAACATGAAGTAATTTGTAACAAAGATGGAAAATCAGTATGATACTGACGCCAATAAATATGACAAAAAATAGCCTATACCTCTGAGGATTCTAGGTACCTCATATAGTAGGATAAGGTTAAGAAGATGTTTAAGCTAACAAAACTGCAATTTTTTTGTTTGTATGTATGGGGTCAGAAATATTTTAGATTTGCAATTTTCATTCGATGAGGACTATCTCCATCTGTCAAACTTGAAGAGAGAAACTCTGACAAAGCCTTGGGGTGGCAGAAGATTGGCCACAGTTGAAAAAAAAAAGAATTCAGGTATGAATAATAAAGTTAAACATGGCCGACTTCCTCGCAGCTGCTCCAGTTTCAAGGTCCTAGTATTGTACATGCTGACTCACTGTCACTCCGTCATGGCTTACTGGTGCACTTGAATAGAACGGAGTCATCCCAAATCTTATTGGTAACACCTGTGCTATTCATTCTGGGAAAATGTCAATGCTTGCAGTGGAAAAAGCAGAGAATGGTCAAATAGTGACACATAGCACACAAGTGAGTGACTCAGGTTTAGCATGTGCAACTCATCCATCACCTCATCATTGTGTCTTTGTAAGCCGTTATCTTCTTCTCAGTGGGGAGAACCATGTAATTGACAGCTAACAGAACAAACAAAAATGAATTGCTAAAGCCAAGGTAGCTTCCCTAGATGGAAAACAAAAGCTAGTGTTCACATAATGTTAAGGATATGAATTGACTCAGTCTCCATTCATATATTTGTGTTTGTATTGGCCATATGTGACCATGAAAACAGGTGGTACAGAACACGATGGACCACTGCAACATTTCTGCAGGCCAGGAACACTTCATAACGTTGAGCAAACTGTGCAAACACAACACAGTAAATGCATGAAATGATAAGATTTGTGTGCAGCCATAACCAACATATCTGCATAGACGTAGCTGTCAGTCCACTATGGGACTTGTTGTTACAGCATGCAGAGAATTGTGAATCCATCATTCTTGCCTTCCAAAGAATTTTGCTGACAAGTAGGTGTGCAGAAAGCCTCTATTGCACCACATAAAAACCTCAGCAATGGAAAAAGACATTCTGCTGCAACTGCTCTGATGCATTTCCAGCTATCTGGATTTGACGTTGCAGTTGAGTGTCACATGTGATGTGATGGACACTCTGAAAATTGACAGTACCAGATTGAGCTGCATGTGTAGAAATCTGATTTGGATCACTTTTCAAAGCTTGTTCAAAAGGGGCTTCGATCCAGTTTGCAAAAATTTAATTTTAGCCTTGCTGCAAAAACAGTCCTACCAAGGCCAAATGAGCATTTGTTAAATAAAAGTAAGACTCAAAAAGGAGAGGGAAAGTAATCTTCCAATGCAAAGTTTTGGGTTAAACAATCTAGAATCTAAGCTTGCCTAAGTAGTCTATTTGTCTTAAACTGTAATACTCCTGTAATCACAGAGTTTGTATATGTGGTAGTTAGAAATGAAGCATCAACCGTTCAACTGCCACTATCACACAGTGATTGATATTTTTTAATAAAACACAACTGTACGCTACTGAAGAAAGAATGTATTTGATTTAATATCCTATAATCCAGCACTGTAGGTTTCAAATCAGGGAATAAGCCAGAGAGCTGTGAAGAGAGGAAGACTGACATTTTGAATAAAATTTTACTCTCACAGAGTGCTACTACCTGGAAAAGCTAATGGGAGGCTGCCACGGCACAAGTGGTGTGAAATCCTTCTTGATGGATTGAAAAGTGTCTTTAGGGATCCGAAAGCTCGCTTTCTTGAGCATCTCAAAGGGTGTGGTGCTAACCAGGATGACTTTGGCATGATCACATTTAGACTTGACTGAGGGAAAATTAAATCAGATTTCCTTTGAACAGGATTTCGCTTTGAACTCTGCCCGGCATCATTTAGAGAAAAGGTCTCATGACACAATTTTGATCGTGGAAATGTGTGCAGGTAGAAATCCGCCTCCCTGTGGTTAGTCCCAAACTTTGAACTTCACATGAAAAACTTCCTGGCTCTCTCTGCACCCTCTCATCTCGTTATGCACACATACCTCGCGGCAATGATGATGCATTAAAGACTTGAAATAGGTGTGACATGCACCAATTGGTATGATGAAAACAGTTTTCTATCTTACATGTTGCACACTTCTTTGCAAAACAGAACAAGTCTTCCATTGTTAATTAGTTTGACTTTACAGTCAATAAAGTGCCAGAACATTCTTTTGAAATTCCTGAGATACTTGACATTAACAGGGACAAGAACAGATACAGCAGGTGTCTGTGGGGAGAAGAAATCTTACACTTCTGCGGGAAAAGTCAGATGAAAAAAAAGGCTCTGCCACAGAACAGGGAACTCAGCTAGTAGGGTTCACCTTCAGAATCACCAAGAATGCTTTTTGCCAATGTTATCTGCATATTTTTTGCGCATCAGTTGCTTGAACTATAAGTGGAAATTTTTCATCTCAGTCTTCGAAATTTATGCAAAACAAGTTGAGGCACAAACGAGGCCGAGAAGATGAGCACTGCTCATCCAAAAAGCCCCCTTCATCACCAATCGCGAGAGCAAATTGCAATCTTCAGCTGTTAAGACTAATCCAGCAAGTTTGGCAGCCATACCCAAAAGCCCCGACATAACTGGATGTTTCTTTGATCTAAATTAAGAATCAAAGATGGATAATCCTTTCCACTGGTCGACAGCTATTTCCAATGTAGGTCCACAATAATGAAAGTGTTGGTTCCAAACAATCCAGTTTGACTGAAGATTTTATGCCAATAATGAAACATCTGGGATAATTGATCGTCTTAAGCTGGGGAAAGTGATTTCGGGCCGACCCGATCTTACAGTTGAGCGACTGACGGGTCAGATGAAGTTCTTGCATGTTTTAAAATTTTGGTTGTACGCCTGCACCCACTTACACCGTGAGAGCAGATCCCCCATCCTCAAGCCTTTCTTTCCTGATTGGGCCTGCGCAAACTGGTGGACAGCGTCTGAAGGCACCATGACAACAGCAGACATGCCTGTTTGATGTGTCTACCCCTGCCTATTAGGAAAGATATGAAGGAGAGAAGCTTTGGCAGGAAGTAGCTGTGGATCACCAAGTGCGAAGGAATAATTGTTATTATTTAGCTCACAAGCTAGCTTGTGTTTGTTGGCGATGCCTAGAGTGTGTTTAGGTAAAAGTGTCCTGCTGAGCAGCCCGTTTAAGTTGGTTGTCACCTGCGTTTGCTTCACTGGAGTAGGTCGTAACAGAACTACTTCCAACTGTTTGTGTTTGCTGGTTTTGATATGGCTTTGTTTGTCTGTATTTCCACTGTGGGTGGCTGAAAATGGACACTTGCAGTGTGTGTAAAACGCAGCTTGTTCACTGCCTGCCCTGGTACTTTTTGAAGGAGGCTGTAACTCTTCTGGAGCTTTTTGGTAAAAGCTGACTTAGTTATTAGCACGACAGCTAGCCTAGATGTTGTTACTCAGCAGGTCCTGTTAGTATGATAAGCTAACCATTAGCAACAGCCGCAACCCTGTGATTGAGACTGCTGAGTGCCTCTTGCCTTTTTTACCATGTTGGCTTTTTGGATGTACTTTTGTCTTTTGTCTTTTTACTGTCTTGTTCTGCCTTGTCGCATAACCAATCGCCCGTTGGGGAAAATAAAGTTGAAGTTGAGTTGTGTTGATTGACACATGTACAGACAAATCACTTTGACTCGTGGTGCATTAGTGACGTATTTCTATTGGTTAAAACAGCAACAGCCTTGTCAACATGACTGCCATACAGACAAATCAGTGTTTCCAGCATGGTGTCATTTTTTGGTATATTAGTCGGTTTTATACCTGAACAGGGACTTCTCAAAACCTGTACTTTTGAGTGTTTTATAGATATTTGCGGGGACTTGGGAGATGGAGCTTGAAAACAGGACGGTCCGTAGCAAATCGGACACCTGGTCATCCTAGCAAAAGAGCATTTTGGGATGTTTATATTTGAGCCTGCTATATGAGCCTGATGTAATACACATAGATCTTATTTCAAATTCTGTCAATGAGATTTAAAAATAAACTTCAATGCTCTGCCACAATTTAACCCGTATACAGTGTGAGCACTCAGGTCATGCTTGACAATCAGGCCGTACACTTTGAGCACATAAATTACAAACATTTGTTGTGTGTCTTAAATGATTCACTCCTACAGTGTGAGAAGTCAGTCCACCACAACAATTGTTTTACAGTCTGTACGGTGTATATTCTCTGCCTTATCTGAGGTGGAAAGCAGCAAAAGACACTTTCAATGAACATAATGTGCAGTTACAATACTTTTAAGCCCACTTTCATATTTTCCCCAAAAATTATGACTAAATACATAGCTGATGGAAATATTCCAATATTCCTTCAGCAGTATATTCAATGGTATATTTCCCCGACAGGATGTTCTATTAGGTAAAACGTACAAAGAGCTTTTACAATATTAAACCTTATTACCATGAAGGCAGTATGACAGAATTGTGTTTACTTGAAAGAGATATTCCCTTAATAAAACATTCTGCAGACACAGCTTTTAGTAATGCACAGTAAGTGATACAAATGTTTATTTTTGTACATTACATTTTAAACTGCTCAGTGTGCAGTGATTGTTTCATTATTCCTCGACTTGCAGTGCAAAGGGCTTTGTGTCCTTTGACATAAATGTCTCCTTTTTAAGAGAGCTACAGCGCTCTATGCAGCAGCTGCACCAACCAGAAGCTGTATGACTTCTCACAGTGCAATAGTCCTGTAACACTGGGAAAGAAACCTGTCTCCTCACTAAATATAAATACACTGTACTTTTTGATATGTGCCTTTTCCTTCTTGCACAATTTGTCAGGAACACACCATGCTCAAATGTATTCCTCTGTATATGTCACTTATGAATCATAGATTTTTTGTGAACCCACAATCCTTAACCACAAGACCACCCTGACGCTTTGACAGAAAGCATATTTTCAGTTTCACAATGAACTTTGTTTTTAATGTAGAGAGGATCCTGGCACACTGGCAGCAGATGAAACAATAGAAGACTGTTTTGGAAATAAACTGCTGTCCTCCTGACACACCCGAACATCAGTACAGTATCAGATTTGTTTTCGCTGGTTAGATTGGAATTTCTCTGAGAATGCGGTTTATGTAAAGTCTGCTTGGGTTTGTTTATCTGCTCTGGGTGTCTAGTTGAGCCAGCCAGTGGAATGTATTGGTGCTCTGCCTACCAGTGCTGTGCTGCACTGGTATACTGTTCTTGTGTGTGAGTGAATTCAGAAGACAGGAAGTTACACCGCAGAAAAGTTGTCATGAGTTGTTCTTGTTACTTTTTCTATTTTCTTTATTACAGTGTCAAGATGTCCTTTTTAAATGTGTTTCTTCCTTCCTTCCTTCCTTCCTTCCTTCCTTCCTTCCTTCCGTCCTTCCTTCCTTCCTTCCTTCCTATTTATTGCTTTATTTCTAAGTTTAGTCTTTAGTGTTTCCTGTTTTATTTTGTAATTTCTTATCCTCATGTTTCTCTATGTCCTGTGTGTATTGTTACATTCTTGAGGTCTCTGTGTGTCTTTAGTGTTTCCTGTTTTATTTTGTAGTTCTTCTCCCCATGTGTTTCTCGTCTTGTCTTACTTCCTCCCTTTGTCTGGTTTCCCTCCTTTTTGATTGGCCTGATTGTCTTCACCTGTGTCATTAGTCTCACCTGTGTCTGATTACCCGAGTGTCTTTTTAGTTTCAGTGTACCTTCCCTCTTGTTGTCACATCACTGAGCTGTGGCTCAGTTGGTAGAGTCGTAGTCTCTCAACCGGAAGGTTGGGGTTCCTTTGGGCAAGTCACTTAACCCTGAATTGCTCGTGCTGCTATGTCAGCAACGTATGAATGTTTATGAATGGATTAGTTACTTCTGATGGTCTCACTCCATAACAACCTCTACCATCAGTGTGTGAATGTGTAGGTGTGACCTGCAGTGTAAAAGCGCTTTGAGTAGTCGGAAGACTAGAAAAGTGCTATATAAGCTCAAGTCCATTTACATTTGATACACTCCCACCAAAGAGTTTTGAGTGTATCTCCACCTGTCATAAGACACAGTGACCAATCTGTTACACCTACCCCTCTGAGACAGCACATCCTAACGTTATATTGCAGTCTCTTATGAATCTCTGCTTCGCTCTTTTTCTCTTCTGAGCTTCATCCATCACTCTCCTCCTCCTCTTAGCCTCAGCCATTGCATCAAACTGAACAGAGACAGTCTACCATGGCGTTCCTTTTTTAAAACTGAACTGAAGGCCGGTGTTTGAACTAGCACGTCTAGCGAGATGACCTCAGCCCACTGCCGAAGTTCAAAACTGCAGTAAACAGTCAGTCAGGTCAAGCTGTGGACATGAGAGTTGCCATTTCTCCCTGTTGAAAGTTACTGTGCTATTAAATCAACCTTTGAAAGTACTTTTTAAAGAGTGAAAAGTTACTGATTGTTGCTTTGAGTGGGAGGAGGTTCTCAAGTTGCATTAGTTTGTGTTGGATCTTTTTGTACACAATCAGTTAACCTCTTGGGGAGGTATACTGAGACCCCTGCTCTCAAAGAAAACAATAAAGTGTAATGTATGTTACCTGTTGAATGAGACATGTTTCATGTAAATGAACCCTCATGATTGTAGCCTTTGTTATATAATGTTTTATTTTCACCTTGGAGATCATTTTCAGCATGTTATTAGTGAGCTTGTTAGTCATACGTACAAACTCCAACGAGAGCCTCATGCAAACTGTTGAAGCATGTGAAGACATCTGCACTTTGACAGGCCTGCTGTGCCTATTTATGGTTGTTTAGTTATGATTGGACGATCACTTGTTAGGTGGGGAGGGGTCGATTAAATGGTACATTTGTTCTCTCTGGAACAG
Organism: Labrus mixtus; assembly: GCF_963584025.1. Classification (NCBI taxonomy): domain Eukaryota; kingdom Metazoa; phylum Chordata; class Actinopteri; order Labriformes; family Labridae; genus Labrus; species Labrus mixtus. The sequence goes on from NC_083634.1 coordinate 1,610,753, forward strand.
AATATGCTCGTCTTTTACTCTTTCAAAATACGTGTGAAGAGAGAAAAAAAATAAAGAGCAACATCAGTCTGGAGATCTTTCTACAGCAGCTGAGGATTACATTAAGAGACGCAGCTTTTGAAATGAACACAACCTACTTTGCTAATTTCCTGCGGCCTTAGTTGTGTTATTTATAGTGTGTGTGTGTGTGTGCGTGTGTGTGTGGTGGGGTTAGGGAGCTGTTTGCGTGACAAGCAGAGGCATTACAGGGCTTTCTCTTGTCCACAACATGGAGGGCTATCTACTCAGGAATATTAACAAGTTAATCATCTGAAATTAACGCAGTCAAATAATGTACAACCCCCCCTCCCGCTGTGCAAGCAAGCTATTCTCTAACCGTTTACCCCTCCCTCCCTCCCTCTCTTCTCCTTTCTCTTACTCCCCTCCATCAGCTCTGAATTTTGCAGATCGCAGCTGCACTTGTCATCAGGCCTGTTATTAACTGTTACATATTTCTCACTCTGAGATGGCAGGGGGAAAGGTGCAGAAAGTGAAAGATCCAGGGAGGTATATGGGTGGAAAACAGCAGCGGGGAGGAAAAAAAAAAGAAGACAAAAGACAAGTGAGAGTCAGGTGGTGAAAGGGGAGAGAAAGTGAGCTAGACAGAGAGCAGAGAAAAATTAGAGAGAGAGAGAGGGCAACAAGAGCAAATGTTGAGGCTGGCAGCATCAGTACTGTAAAATCATGGATTTTCTCCTGATAATTTCTTCTCTGCTGCTGAGGTTTAATTACTCTCTGCCACAGCTATCTGTCCGCCTCCAGGTCTGGCTTCACGCATAAAAGGCCTCTGCATCCAATCAGAACGCTTGACCTTTTAACCCTTCATCTCTTCTGATCATGACTTGACATTTCAGGTCTGTCAGGTGCGAGACGTCCCCCGCTCCAGGTGCCGACTCTTCTCCTCAGGGTGCTAAAGGCGCTGCACTACTTTCATCACAGTGACATTGAAATCACTGCAGTTTTACCCCGATCCACTATGCAGATTCCTGGGTGTACTTCTTTGATTTTAGAGCGTCATCCCTCTCTCTTTCCCATTCTCCCTCGCACTCCTCTTTATCCTTGACCTTCGCTCATTCCCATGGTAACTGCGTCTCACTTGAGGATTGTTTCCTTGGTAAGTCGAGTGGGCCAATCCTTGGGTTTTTTAAGTTGCGGATCGGCAGCAAAGCTTTTCAAAAAATCTAATTTGGGGGGATTATCTCTCTATTGATTTCACTTAAAACTGATTCTTTTCTCTTTCCACCCTTCAGCCGCTGTGATAAAAGTAGTATCAGGGAAGGAAGCGATGTGTGTGTGTGCTTCATGCGCGTGCGACGTATCAAGCTTCCCCTTCCTCGACGGAGTTGAGAAGAGGAGGCTCAGTCGTCTCACTTGGCAAAGCAGCGAGAGGACGGACGATGTGTGCGCGTCTCTCTTTGTGTGCCGTTTCCAACTTTTGGTGCCTATCTGCATCTGTCTGAGTGTGTTCATGCGGGACACACACACACACACACGCAGCTATCATCCTCCCTGGCATTAATATTCATCTGTGTGTGCATTGAGCAGAACAGATTAGCAGGAGTAATGATGAGCATGTAATGATAAGGGGACCACAGCAGTCCCGATAGTCTAAACAGGCCTCTTTTAAACTCCACTGGAAAGAAGCAAGCAAACTCATTACAGTTTAACAGCCATTAGATTAGCATTAGTTCCTCTTTGAGGGGAATACTGCCGCTGGTTTCCATGGATTAGCACCAGTGGTGAGACATTATCGCTACTGGTTTGCTACTAGAATTGGTGATTTGTTGCCAGCTATTAGCTTCCCTGTTTTTAGTCGTTTTATATTAGAAATACAACATATCATCAAGGTGATATAATCCTCTGAAGGCTATTTTCAGTATCATGGGAAATGAATAAACCAAACCATTCCATGTTGGTTAACACAATGTTGCTTACCATGCCCAGTTTGGAGGTGTGTGAACCATGCAAGGTTTTACATGATGTCACCAAACTCCACATAGACTATAAATGTACATAGAGGGGTGGCTGTGGCTTAGTGGTTAGAGTCGGTTGTTTCCCTTTTTTTAAAGATTTTTTGGGGCATTTTGTGCCTTTAATGGAGAGATAGTAAAGTGGATAGAGTCGAAAAATCCGGGAGACAGAGAGTGGGGAATGATATGCGGGAAAGGAGCCACAGGTGGGATTCAAAACTGGGCTGCCCGCTTGAAGGACCACAGCCACTAACCACTGTGCTACCAGCGCCTCAGAGTCAGTTGTTTCTCAACCAGAAGGTTTGGGGTTCAATCCCCAGCTCCTACAGAGACTTGTCTGATGTGTCCTCGGGCAAGAAACTTCACCCAAAAGTTGCTCCCTCTGCCTCGTTGGCACCGTATGAATGGACTAATGGACACTTTGAATATCAGCCTCTACTATCAGTGTGTGAATGTGGAGGTGTGACCTGTGGGGTAAAATTACTTTGAGTAGTCAGAAGACTAGAAACGCACCATATAAGCTCAGGGTCCATTTACAGATGTGAAAGTTCTATGATTGTATTATTTGAGCATCACTCACAGGATTTCAGTCAATCAAGCACAGTTGATGCATTAACCTATAGGTGTGTCGGTCTTACATCCTTTTGGTGAGCTAAGCGGTTAGATGTTAGATTAAGTGAGACTTTGTGACACATTTTGGAGGCTGATGTGCAACACTCCAGTAGCTGGTGGTCCAATCACAGCCCACAAATAAATGTGACCTTGGCCAGGACCCTGAACCTCCAATTGCTCCTGTTTGTCATTCCATTGGTGTGCAATTGTATGCTTGCAAAATAAAACCCCAAATCACTCAAGTTTTTTGGTGCACCAAGTCCATGTGGCAGCTGCAGTTGCTTGGAAAATAACACAATGTGGTGAAGGCAAAACAATTACTCCTATAACACAGAATGCGTGCATGTGTCAACACTTTAAACCCTTCAGTAGTTTCTGTTGAACACAATGACAGCATTAGAAAACTGATACTTTATCAGTGGTATAACCATGTTGGTGTGAAGCCAATCATTTCTCATTGTAAGGCCTTGGAACTTATTGCAATCAAATAAGGCTGAGAAGGAATCATGTAAAAGTAGCTCACCTACCAGTTATAACTTCTAAATGATGAGCTTTACAGAAACAACAGACACAAACAAACATACAGCTTGGACTGAGCAATCTTAGCTATTTATGTGTTCCTCATTTGTGGTCTAATAACCAGTTCATTCATTTCCTGTAATGCCATTATTAAGACGCCGTGGCTGTCATATTTTTCTTTAACCAGTGTGAGCCCTGGTTTGATGGCGTTGCAGCTGTCGAGGCTTGTACCAAACAGTGGTGAGTGTGGTTTCATCTGAAGTGGGTTGGAAAAAGGATTGACGCACCCAGGTCTAATTAGAAACCAGTTCTCATTTCCGATCCCTAGTCAGGGTAAATAACCTGTTTTTGTTTTTTTAGAAGGATATGATTACAGCTTGTGAGATTATGGTTGACAATTTACTGCTGAGGTGTGTTTAAAAGAGGAAGAATCAATGAAAGAAATGTTGCAAAAGGATGTACTGAAAGTGTTTGGTAAATCAGCAGCTTTAGGAAGCTGAGGGGTAAAAGCTTGTTTACTGGTTACCAACCTTTATTGTAGTCTATACCTGGCATCAGTGACGATGATGGGTTGTCATGGTAAAGGCAGCGACAAGTGTCTGCCAGGATCAATGTTGGTGTGTTTGTGTGTGGCGGTGCATAAGATTGAATAAGGGCATAATGGTGTTTGTGTAGTTGCGGTTATTGAACCTGTGTGTGTCTGTGTGTCTGTGTGTGTGTGTGTGTGTGTGTGTGTGTGTGTGTGTGTGTGTGTGTGTGTGTGTGTGTGTGTGTGTGGGATGTACTCTCACACATCACAGATCAAAGGGTTAAAAGCAGCTGCTGGTCATCTCAACCTATAGGCCACCCTGGTGGCACTCTGTACTCTCTTAAGGGCTTTTAAAATCCCCTCACACTGATACACATATGCAACCGGATGAAACAAATTTTGTAAGGGAGCAAAAGACGCTAACAGTTACCATGGGAACGGTACCACAAAGCTAGTGGGAGAGAAGGGGAAATAAGTGGGGTTTTAAAGAGGGAGACAGAGAACCAAATCAGCTCTGTCAATGCGTTGCCAGGCAACACTCCAACACTAACGAAGCCGGGGTTTGATAACTTGTTGATAACACCGGTGGGAGAGCCAGTGTGTGTGTGTGTGTGTGTGTGTGTGTGTGTGTGTGTGTGTGTGTGTGTGTGTGTGTGTGTGTGTGTGTGTGTGTGTGTGTGTGTGTGTAATGGCAGTGTTATTAGCAGAGGCAGTGAAAGAGCCCCTGCTGAGACAAGCCCATAGCAGAGATAAGGGGAAAGACCTTCTATTAAAGGCCGGGCTGCCAGCGGGCCTCAGGAACTCACACATACTCCAGCACACACACACACACACACACACAAATGCACACAGGAGCAGCACAAAAGACCGCTGCAGACCCTCACACAATAATGAATCACACAACAGGACCAAAAGACTGGTGCTTAAACATTTTTGTTTGTTTTTTTTATTCAACCTTTTTTTTTTCCAAACCAGGAATGTACTAGTTTTTTCCTCTCTTTAGAGGTGTGTTGGAGGGGGAGGGAAGGGGAGAGAAGAGAAGAGGGAAGGGGGGGGGGGATCAGGGGTCGCCGTGATGAGTAGACAAGGGGGTAAGGAGGAGAGAAGAAGAAGAGGAGAGGACACAAAAAAACCCTTCTCACACAGAGGTGTCCCAAATACAAAGTCTCAACACGTTACATAGGAGAGCCACCTCGCCCCGCTCGCTGTCTATTGGCACAAAGGAACACACACTCACACACATGTACACACACACTCACACTTTCACCAACGGAGAGGTGAGGAGGGGCTCGGCGGTAGCTTCTTTTTTTTTTCTCTCTCTCTTTCCCCCACGTTCCATAGAAACAGCACTTTTTCTTCTTTCTCTTTTTTCTACATGACAACCAGCGGCCGTGGTTTTTAGAAAAGCCAACATGTTGAGTCGGCCAGTCAAACACAAACAGTGAGAGCCAGAGACACAACTTTGAAATAACGACAACATGAAATCAAACGATACAGGAACAAAAAAAACAGAGATACTGCTGAGAGGGAGGCGGGAGCGGAAAAAAAAATTGCCGGAATACGGGGCAGTTGCTTCTTTTTTGTCGGTCAGATACCGTTAAGTCCAAGAAGTCGTGTTCTCCCCCTCATGTGGAGGCAGCCATGTGCCAAAAAAAAAAAAAATACTGTCATTGTGAATTGGAGGGCACAACAGAGTTGTTGAAGAGAGAAAACAGACACTTCATTTGGCTTGGAGGATATTTTAGGTATTCTGAGCAGGTTTAAATAGACATAGACTTAACAGCATACATTAAAGAAAAAAAAAAAACACAAGTCGGTAGTTGTACAAAAAAAAAAAATTTGAGGTGTTTTCCTCCCATGTCATTTTTGAAAATCCAATACAGTCAAATACAATCCAAACTCATTCATGTTACAAAAAAACATATCTGAACATCATCATCATGTGTTGAACAAAGTCATATCAGACGAATGTGACACTTTATGAAAGAGATCTCTTTAGAAGATGTTAGATACAAAACACAGTTGAGAAATGCTGTAAGGTCCAGATTTAACACTGGCGTCACACAGAAAAAACAGGGCTACATCACAGGAGGCCTTGTGTGTGTGTGTGTGTGTGTGTGTGTGTGTGTGTGTGTGTGTGTGTGTGTGTGTGTGTGTGTGTGAGTCTGGAAAAAAAACAAAAACTTGAAGGTCTCCACTGCCACCCAGTTTACACATAAGCAATAAACATGTTTGAGCAACACAAAACAGCTTTTTTTAATATGCACATGTGAACATATTGCACCTCTGAACACAGCGTTGTGTTATTGCCCTCTAGGTCGAGGTGCTGGGCACTAGCGTGTTTGTTTGATTGTGTGCGTGTGTGTGAGGAGACGCTCTGTTCCTCCCTCCCATGTCCATGGGGTTAGTCTTAATCACAGAAAAGTCATATGAAAGCAATCGGCATATTTTGTCGCGTGTGGGTGAAGGTGTTTGAGTGAACGTGTCTGAGCGAGAGCAAGCGGGGAGCGAGAGAGAATATATGTCACTCAATGCAATCAGTAGGCATTTGTGACAGTCATTAAAAGGTGTGAAATGTGTGTAAGGTTGTGTGTGGGAGGCGGTGTGTGTGCGTGTCAAACAGAGAGAAACAGAGTGTACTGTGTGTGTGTGCAGCTTGAAGAGTACTGAGCATGTCTTTAGAATCTATGAGAGTGTCATACAGAGATGCATTTCAACACAAATTTTGGTGGAAAAAATCTGAAATGCGCCACCTCACGTCAACATAAAGTGTGACCGAGTCACAGTAGATGTGTGTGTGTGTGTGAGAGAGAGTGTGTGATGAAATCTCTCCGTTCTGTGGTTAAAGTTCAACTCCTCAGAAATCCGTTTTGGCTGTTGGTCCATTGCCTCCGTTCAGGAGGTTTTGGACCCTCCGTTCAAAGAAAAGGTTTCTCCCCTCTTCTCCGGCCACTCCTTCCTCTGCTCTCTCCATCCTCGGTAGCCTTCATCTCTCACTCCTGCTGCTCCCCATCTTCCCCCTCCCCTCAGCTTCTTTTTTCTTTTAGTGTGCAATTCCTTCACAGTCTTTTCTCCCTCCCTTTCTCCTTCTCTTTTTTTAAAAGTTCTGCATTCAGACGCCGCTTTATTCCCCCTCCCCAGACACCACTCTTTCTCTTTTTACTTTACTCTTCTTTTTTCATTTCATCCCCCTTCTTCCCCACCGTCACCCCCCCCCAACCCCCACCCCCGCGCCCCTCACTTCTTTTTACTTCTGCATTTTAAAAAAAAAGCGTTTGAAAGAAAAAAAAAAAAAAAAACTTTCATAGATGGTTTCTACCTCAACACTTCCACAAACGAGGTCTAAACTTCAAAACTACAGCATAGTACAAGGAGCTATAAAAATATACATAGAGTTCAGAGACCCTAGAGGGGGTGGGAGGGGGGGAGGGAGGGAGGGAAGGAAATGAGAGAGGGAAGAGAGGAAGAGAGACACAACCTCTGATCGCTGGGAAAATGAAAAAGGGGGATTAAATTAATATACAACGCAGAGGGGTAAAGGAAAGGAAACAAGGTCATTCTAAGTCGTGAAAACCAAAAAAAAAAACAGCAGATAAAAAATGTCTAGCAACAGAACGGTAGTTTAACAGAGTGGGTAGAAATAATAAACAATAGAAAAGGAAACATCTAGAAATGATTTACTGGATATTCATATATATAATCTATAAGTGTTGATAGCGATAAAAAAATCTCACTTTTTTGATATTCGCTCACTATTTTGTGTTTTGGTATTTCAGACAAGTCTAAAGAACGCACGCACACACACAGTCACTCACACACACACAAAGCGAACGCACACACACACACAGACTAAACCCCCACACAGGCATATGCAAACTCATATGCAAACTTGCTTTACTGAAGCGCACTACCTGCACACACACGACTAACGTGGAGCAGCAGCAGCGCCGTCATTATTACCCATAGTCATATGCCCACTCATCACATACACACACATTATTAAAATATACAAGATTCTGAGTGTCACCAGTCGGTCAGACCTCCTCAGCCCCCGGGGGCCTGGTCATGTGACCGCCGCCCGCCCGGGGGGCTTGCTGATTGGTTGAGTCCGAGAGGCCCCCCATTTTTCTCAGGAGAAACAAACACGAACAAACTAGAATCCTATTGGTGATTTTAGTGGCAGAGGCTGCTCTCTGATTGGCTGATGATGGAGCTCTGAGGGGGGGCAGGGCGGTGAGCTAGGCAGGTATGGCCTCTGGGAATCAGAGTTCTCAGGTGCAAAGTGGGATCAGGGTTGTATTTTTTATTTTTTTTTATTGTCGTCCCTCTATCTCTTTTTTCTCTTCCATAAAACATCTCAAGTCCCAATGCATGGTCCATACCTCGAGAAAAAACACAAACATACAGGCATTATGGGTAACTCTTCCATTTAGCATTTGTGGGGGCTAGTTTAGCTCTGAGTTGACAAGAAGGGGGGGGGCACTCAGAGGCTTTTGCCCACTCATTAGAGCCTTTGTTAAGAAGGGCTGCGTACAAACACGACGTCGCCCGTTAGCAAACACTTGGCGGCCCGGTTGTGTCAGAATGGATCAGGGCGGTTTGTTCAGCCAAGAACACACCTGTGGCCATCTCTCAGGGCAGTGAGAAGGGGGTCCATGAGGCAATACTCTAAGTACTGGAGGGGTCAAGGTCGGAGCTGTGATGGTGTACTGTGTCTTTAAATGGAGCTGGGGGGGATTGGTTGGAGAAAGGGAGGTGGGCGTGTCCAGCAGGACATAGCAGCGGGCCATCTCATACTTTGTAGTAGATGTTAGCCGGACTCTGTGGCGGCATCTCCTGGACGATGTAGACGGGGTGTCCGTAGTCTCCGCTCACCTTCTCGTAGTGCGGGCAGTAGGCTGAGTCCGACGTCCGCAGGGGGATGATGATGTCGCTGGGTTCAGAGCCGTTGTTGTTCGAGCTGGAGATGCCGCCACCCCCTCCCCGCTTGGGGCTGGTGAGGGAGGACAGCGAGAGAGGAGGGTGGTGGGTGTCCGAGTGTTTGGCGTGCCTCCGCCTGTAGCACACCACGCAGATCACCGCGGTCACCAGCAGGAGGAAGGCGGAGCCTCCCGCGGCGCCGGCGATGAGGGCGATGTTGGAGGGCTGGAAGGGCCCGTTCTCGTCCGTGCCCTCGCTCCCGAAGCTGTTGGGTCCTCGAGACTGGGTGGAGTTTCCTGCGCCGCCTGAAACAAAAACCATAGAACAAATCTTTACCCCGACATCCACAGAATCCAACGAAGCTAACATATTAATCATCACCGATTTAACAGAGCAACAACACAGCCTGCTTTCACAACATGGGCGGTTCTAGGCAGGGGCCAACAGGGACCAGAGGCAGTAACAGAGGCGTTGCAGGGGCGAGACAGTATGTGTTTATGTGGAGCTCCTGCTGTGCCGTGCTGGGACTGGGACACCAATATTTAGCCGTCGCAGAATCAATATGAATGTACAAAGACGTGCTGAGACTGGAATCTTGCTAAAAAAGCAGTCTGAAAAGGGCTGGTGAATCTTTTTCCTGCAACATGCTGTTAATGTTGTTGTCCGACACAGACCCGGTCGCAGCAGTTTCAGGCATTAAGACTGACTGTATAAAAATACCCAACCTTCTTCCCGATGCTGTGGTTTGCTCTTGTAGGTCATATAGAAGCACCAGTATTCATTTTATTCTGTTTCACAACCAGTTCAAATTTCCTCACGGGAGCTTTAAAAGTCAAATTTCAACTGGTTGTATTCTAAAAAGATTATTAAATGAATTATGGTAAATAAAAATAGGAATAAATAATGTGTTACCATTAAATGAGAAGCCGTCACTTATATTTGTAAGAGCAGCTGCAGAAGATTCAAATTCCCAGGATTTTAATTTGAAAATATTCATCACATTCACACACACATACACCATAAACAGGGGCCAACAGGGGTCCAGTGCCCCTGTAACACTGAGCCTCCCTGTGGCCACCCCTCCAAAAGGAAGAGCCCCTCCTAATAACACATACACAGTAACTCAACAACCGAACTCACAATCTAGTATTAAATTCTGTTACTGAAACAAATATACATCAAGGTATTTTATGTTGTGGCACAATATATATTTATATTTTTTAAAGCGATCATCTTTGTCTATTTTTCACCTGGGTTTAATGTTCCCCTCTGACAAAACAACTGGCCCCAGTTTGGCCCCCTCAGTAAAAGTGGTCTAGAACCGCCACTGTTTCACAATTTGTGTTTTTCATGAGCTTTTTAAATTACCATTCCAATCCTTATGGATCTGTACCACAACAACACGAGTAATGGGGATGGTTTTAGCTCTGCTGGTCTGCAGGCTGCAGAGACTTAACCCGGAGGAATGCAATAAGTATGCAGCGAATCTCACAGGCGCTTACATGTGGTCTCTTTATTGATGCAATGAAGTGGACAGCAGTGCATATAAAATGGAGGGGAATGTCTGCAGACTGAGTGTGTGTGTGTGTGTGTGTGTGTGTGTGTGTGTGTGTGTGTGTGTGTGTGTGTGTGAGACCCGTACAGTACAGGCAGGCTGAGCCGCAGTGTGTGTCAAGGTAACACACTCTATTTCCCTAACCTTAACAACTGTATTTACTTAGCATTAAAGCTAGCCACATAAAGAGCGCCTCCCCGCTCTGCTTCAACCGCCAGACCACACACTCCGCCTGCCTGCTGGCCTTCCTGCCTGCCTGTCTCTCTCTTTTTTTTATCTGTCTGTCTATTTATCAAACTGTCTGTCACGCTATCTCTCTGTTTGCCAGCCGATCGCCGCCTCTGTCTTGTTGTGTGTCTGCCTTGAAACCCAAGATCTCCACAACCCTCCGGAGCACACAGTTTTCTCTGCGGGAGATCGGGTCAGAACTCAGCAGGTGGATTCTGGTCTGGATGCATGTATGAGTGTGTGTGTGTGTGTGTGTGTGTGTTTACAAAGCGGGGCTCTGGCACCGGACCGTGTGAATGTGTGTGGCGAACTGGTTAAGTCTGGTAATGCGAGTCCCTTCTATATAGAGCCTTTGGATTGGCCTATCATTATTCTTGGCACACATCCCCTTTCCTTTCCTCCCTGTCTGTGTGTCTCCTGTGTCTCCTGCGCTTCCTCGCCCTCCCTCACTCCGTGGCTCGGTCTATCTTCAGGTTATTCTCGCTGTAATGACCTACCTCGCTCTGAGCTCAGGGGCCTTGCAACACAAACACACATGTGCACACACACACACACACACACACACACACACACACAAACAGGCAAGCAAATACATGCAAAGACACCTCACCAACTCCCCCCCCCCCACCCCCCCTGCTGCTATAGGGCCCCCCTGTTGCGCTGGACTGACTGAGAGCAAAGCGCTAATGTCAGACGTCGATTACACTCCCTTCTCTTCCCTCAGCTTTCTACCTTCCTCCATTAACCCAATATCCCTCATTCTCCATCTCCATTATCAGCGCCGCCTTTCACCGCCGCTCTTTATTATCTTCTCTTCCTTCACGTCTTCTCCTCCTCCTCCGCCATCTCTCCTTACTCTCCCCTATTTTCCGATTCCTACTCTGTCCTTTGTTTCCTTTTTTTATCACAAAAGCTCATACACTTTGATGCCGTCTTTGCTCCCTTGCCTCCAGGTTTTTTTCACTCTATCAGTGAATATTACCTCGGAGAGAGAGACGTCCAACAGGTCTGTAATGATAGAACGGATCAAGGTCTTTGTCCTTGTATTTGAGCTGGCTGTTCTCCCCTTCCAAATCTTGACTATATTTGACCTTTTGTGTTTTTTTTAAGCTGTTTTATGATCAAATAAATACCAGAATTTACATAAAATCATGTCCTGTCTCTCGTTTTTTTTCTTCTTCATTTTCTCATTATGTATTTGTCTTTCCTATCTATGTGAACTCTGTATTCACTTTTCAGACATGTTGGTGATGCAGAAGGGGATGTTATGTGCAGCCAGTGCCTCCATCTGGACTCTGCACATGGGACTTTGTGGTTGCATAAACTCCTGACACCATCGCCCTGTCTACTCTCTGTTTCATCTTCTTCTAATGAATATTATATTTCATTTTTATTTTTAAAAAAAACATCATATATGGGTTTGTACAGATAATGGGCAGAGTCTACTTGACAAGCCACGTCATTTACTGTGTTGCAGTTTTTTTCTTCTTCTTTCATTATTGCCAAAATGAATTATCTTATTACTGTCATGTCATGCACGATGCCAGGCCTCCATCACATGAAGCTAAAATAGCACTCCTTGAAATAAAACAGTGCTGCAACTGCTTAACATTTCTAGTGGAGGCTACTGGCTTACTGTTTGTATTGTACAATCAAAAAATCAACCAGAATATTTTTGATATTGGGGGAAAATTTTGACTTCTTTAATTCTGAGAACATACTCGGCTATTTTAGGATTTGGCAGAAAATCAAAGATGTGGGGCACTGGTAGCCTCGTGGTTAGTGCGCATGCCCCATGAAGACCAACCGACTTTGTTATTCTGTATACACAAAGAAAACATGTATCTCTTTATCTTTAAATCCTCTTATTGGACGTGCAACTTCTTAGCAGATTCTATAGGATGATGATGTTTTAGCTCAGCTGTTTGAACAACTGATTCCCAGATTTGACTCATAGATGGTTCTATTTTAATCAAAATGTTGTGCTTTGTAAATTGTTTCTCTTTGTATTTCCGTCTGTAACTTTGTGTTTTTTGCTGCTGCCTGTCTTGGCCAGGTCTCCCTTGAAAAAGAGGTTTTTAATCTGAATGGGACCAACCTGGTTAAATAAAGGTTAAATAAAATTTGATCTGGACCACCAGAATCTTCAAACTCACTCTCCTGACTGTCTATTGCTTCAAACTGAAGTTTGAATATCCATAATTAGCTTTTTCGCACCAGAAATGTGGAATAATTTACAACACTCTTTGTTTCTTCTGCACAAACTGAGACAATGATTTTAAACCAGTTTCCCACAGTGTATGATTATTTTTACAGAGAATCATTCCATCTTTCTCGTTTTTATGTGTTTTTTTTCATATCTCAACATTGCTGTAAATCATACAAACCTATAAAGGTTTGAAATTAAATTACATGTACGAAGGGGCGGCTGGGGTTTGAGTCCCATTTGTGGCTCATTTCCAGCACAGCACTCCCCACTCTCTCTCTCTTTCAGATTTCTGACTCCATCTCCGATCTTACCTCTAAATAAATGCATATAAAGCCCCAAAATAAACCTTAAAAAGAATCCACAATCCATCAACAACCTTAGTGGTAAGTTTTCAGTCTTTGTGATGTCTACTCAGAGTTTTTACTCTACTGAAGCAGGAAAGAAAAAAGACGTGCAGAACTGTCTAGACCAGGGTTCCTCAAGTTCACACGAGCTCAAAGTTCATACAAATACAAAATGAGCTTGTTCATAAATTTAAATTTTAAGTTTAAAGGCCGAAAAAATAAAAAAATTCTCATGAGCTTGCTCTGAACTTGAAACCTCCTCCTACCCATCCATCCTTCCATCCACAGCTACTGCCCACTCTGTAACTTAATGAACAATTATTTATGACTTTAGAAACAAAGACAGACATGACTTATGATTATTTATGCTCATCATCTCCTCACTGCTTTTTTCCCAACACTCGCCAAATGTGTTGACCCACCGCTAGTTTAATTGATCGTTTATAACTTGTAATGCTTGGGAGTGAAAATGGAGGCATATTAGAGTTCTATACTTTTGCATATTCAACATTACACTCCGTACTTTATCCAGTGCTTTCATGCACAACACAGATCCAGAAAGCATTTTGTGCTAGTAGTCCAGTGAATGCATCTTGCACAAAATGAGAGGCTGTGAATCCACTGTTATCTAACGGTTAGTAATTTAGATGGTTACAACTGTATTCACGTTCATTTAAAAAAATGATTTCAGTCAAGTGTGTACTGATGCGTCTTTGTCTGACAGGGAAATGTGTCATTATGCGTGTGATGTAAATAAGCTTTGTTGAGTGTGTCCGGTGTTATTTGTGTCATTCTTGTAAAAAAAAAACAATGCACCCTATTGTTGCTTACTTCACACATACAGTTCTCACCTATTTGAGGTATGGACATGTGATAAGACAATGTGTGAATACACCAATTCACACGTTTGATATAGTACACAGAATCACAATCAAAGGAGAGATGAAGACAACAAAGTGTGTTCTTTCTCCTCCACTGACTCTCTACATTTACATCTCCTTGTTCTTTTCCCTTCTCCTCTTTGCTTTTCAATTATTTCTTTCTATTTCCTCCTTATATGCTTCCTCCTGACTTTTTTCCTCCTAACTCTCTTTCTTTCTGTCTTTCTCTCCCTCTCTCTGAACACAACTACAGAATCCAGGCCAGCCAAACTAATGACAATAATAATTCTCCAAAATGTCGCCGCCGGTCCGGCTCTCTCTCTCTCTCTCTCTCCTGCTGCCCTCTCTCTCTTATCCCTCCTGCTTCTTTCTTCTCGCTCCCTCTCTTTTTCTCATCCTTCTCCCAAGGTAGCTATTAGCCATCCATTCCCCGCCTGCAGCACTTAGCTCGGAGGGCCGGGCGCAGAGACGAGGAGGAGAGGGAGAGAGAGAGAGAGAGAGAGAGAGAGAGAGAGAGAGAGAGAGAGAGAGAGAGAGGAGGATACGGAATTAAATAGAGAGATCCACAGATGTCACCGCTGCACATTCTCCATCTGTCGCCTCCTCCCTCCCTCTCCCTGCTGCCTTTCTTTTTATCTACCAGTCTTCACTTATTCCCTCCATCCATTTTGCAGGATGGATCCGCAGAGGATTATCTCCATTTGGTCTTTTTGCTTACCTGGGTTTCTGCTGGTGGTGCGTCCCGCTGGCGGATCTTTCTTCGGAGGCAGCCCATATTGGCCTACGGAAGAAAAAAATAATAATAACAGTGGACTATGAGAAAAATGGCAGAAAAAAACACAAATACAGCCTCTATCTCCTCTAACAGCCAAGGCTCTCAGGATTGGAACCAGGAAGCGACATTAGCAAACAAGGAGAGCGCCAGAAGGAGAAATCAACCAGAGGAGCTTTATTAAAGGCGTCCCTCCTTTCCATTCCCATTACAGGAGAGCACATATTGATTGGGCCTCCTTGTGCTGTGTATGAGCACTTTTCCATTTGTCAGAATGGGAAACTAAAGAGCGGCCGATTGTTGTTTTGGCCACAGTGAATTTACACAAGGCCATAACGGCTTGTAATCTGTATTCGCTAAATAAGGCCATCTGTCTCGCAAGCCCTCAGTAATGGTGATGGCATTAAAGTAGTTCTGTGACACATGCAAACGCACACACACACATGCACACACACACACACACACACACACACACACACACACACACACACACACACACACACACACACACACACACACAGATGCAGCTATTGTAGAAGTGCCACTCCTCGTTGCTGAAAGAGGTGGCTCAGAAAAATTCAGATTTTGAACGCTTCCGAGCCATCTGGCCCGGCTGAGAGCTGCAGGAATAGAGTGATATATAACGGGATGTGACGATTCAGCGCTGCACTTCTACAAAGAAAGTCTGCTATTGGTCATCACAGCAGAGGGAGAGAGCAAAAAATAGATCTGACCACAGGGTGCTTATGGATGAAAACTGCACAGTAAAAACCCACACAAACATGCATTGATTTCACCAATGCACAAAGTGTGTGTGTGTGTGTGTGTGTGTGTGTGTGTGTGTGTGTGTGTGTGTCTGTGTGTGTGTGTGTGTGTGTGTGTGTGTGTGTGTGTGCATGCACAGCCATCAACCTATACATACTGACATTTAGAGTAAAGCGAGGCAACTGGCTGGCAGCTCCCTCATGACAATCAACCAAACAGAAGCTAGGGGCGGTGCTGTCTGGATCAATAGAAACTGCCCCTGCACTATAGTCTCAAGTGTGTGGTCAGCAGGGGCTAGGTTCAGACAGTGTGTGTGTGTGTGAGAGAAAGTGTGTGTGTGTGTGTGTGTGACAGAGACAGAGCGCAAGCAAGATAGATAAAGAATAAAATAAGAGAAGACAGGTCAATGAATGTGTGTGGGCTGAGGGTGAAAGTGTGAGTTTTCTGAGAGTGTGCGAGTGAGTGTGTGTGTGTGTGTGTGTGTGTGTGTGTGTGTTCCTCAGAGCGAAAGCAGAGCGCCATATCTCATCAGAGATCACCACGAGCCGGCACACCGCTTATTTAGACGACAAACAACACAGACGTGACCTTTCAGCCACGCAGCAAGATAAGACAGAAAGACAGAGGAGGAGAGTGAAAATAACTGAGAGGAGGGAGGGGGGGGGGGGGGGGGGGGGTCGAGTGGGAGAGTTGTGAGGAGAAGATGGCTGGCATGCATAGAAATGAACGGGAAGTGATGAGGACGGGGAAAAGGGGAATTTGAAAAAAGGAAGTGAGCAATGTCGCTCAATTGAAAAGAGGATGGAGAAAAAAAGAAGAGAGAAAAAGGAAACGCAGAGGGAATAGAGGAGAGGTGAAGGAAGGACAGAGGAGAGGAGAGATGAAGATGGAAAGATGAAGCAGGATGGAAAGTGTTATAGTGTTGTGTAAATGTAGCAAAAGGGTTTGTGTGTGTGTGTGTGTGTGTGTGTGTGTGTGTGTGTGTGTGTGTGTGCCTGAGTAGTGAAAAGGCCAGGGGACAGAAAGTGTGTGTGTAGGTTTTTTCTATTGAGCTGAGCTGACTATGTTGATGTGTTGGGCTGATAGAGCCACTGCAGCGCCATTTGGCCCTTTTGATGAGGAGCACTAACAATACACAAGGCCTGATAACAAGTGTTGTGTGTGTGTGTGTGTGTGTGTGTGTGTGTGTGTGTGAGGGGGGGGGGGGGGGGGGGGGGTCGTATGAAGGACAGGTGCCTATTATGTGTAGGAATGCACAGGTCAGTAAAAATGCTTAAAAAGGTTGTTTTTTTTCTCCTGCTGCTTTCCTGAGAAAGAGCCGGCATGTGTGGGTCATTACCTGTGAATATTTTCCAAACAAATTAGAGGTGTGTGCAGCCACGAGTCATTAAAAATCCCTGACTGTGTGCTTTAACACTGAATGGACTCATTTTGTTATCGCGCTGTAGCTGGCAGGTCTGCTGTGTGTGGGGGAAATGTGTGTGTTCTTGTGTGTGTGTGTGTCCTGCAATGGACGCAGTCTGTGGCCATGTTTGTGCTCATGTAGTTGCATGCGTGAGCTTAATGTTTGCACCTTTAATGAGTATACCACACAGAGATATGCGAGTGTGGATGTGTGTGTGTGTGTGTGTGTGTGTGTGTGTGTGTGTGTGTCCAGCATGAGTCGGGAGTAGTTAAAAGGCAGAGTGAGAGGGGAGTCAACAGGGCTCATTAGAGCTGACTGATCCCACACTTCTCTGCTGTTCTCACCACTTAACAAGCCCTAATACTCCGAGTGAGAACACACACACACAAAGAGGTCATGTACGCGTGTGTGTGTTTTTAAGTGTGTGTGTTGAGAGAAAGGACGATAAAAGATAAGAATGCGAGCCGCTCTGGACTGTACAGATGGGAGATGGTGGGAGATGTGGTGAACTGGAGTCAGTGTGTGTGAGTCATACTGTTACTTAGGAGTGCAATTGTGTGTGAAGCATGAATAACAATGTGTGTGTGTGTGTGTGTGTGTGTGTGTGTTGATGATGATGATGAGTGTGTGAGAAATGGAAGAATCCATGTGTGTGGTGGAGTCATGCATATGGGAGGGCTCACAGTGGGTGGATGTGGTGATGTAGAGAAGAGGTGTGAAAACTTACTCTGCCCCACTTTCAGCACCACCTTCATGCCCTGTGTGGCACAGACACCGCCCCTCATGCTATCCAGGCCTTGGCGCGTCCCATCTGACGTAGCTGGAGGAGAGGAAACAGAGATGTGCACAATTAGTAAAGTAGAAGAGTGATAGATATGAATGCAGAAACACACACAAACACACACACACAGTAAGTAGAAACCTATATATTAAAGCAACAAACTTCACTCTTTTTTCGATCTATATCCGACGCCAACACTCGTTTCTATTCATATGGACGGCCATTCCAGAGAGTCAGCGAGTGACATTTGCAGAGGCAGCGATTTTAAAACTCCACCAGAAGCTCTGAAATGTCAAACTACGAGGCGGCAGCACTTTAATAAGTCCTCATTTAGCAGTCCGCTGGAATTCATTAAC
This sequence comes from Labrus mixtus, assembly GCF_963584025.1. Lineage (NCBI taxonomy): Eukaryota > Metazoa > Chordata > Actinopteri > Labriformes > Labridae > Labrus > Labrus mixtus. Next base: position 1,628,638 of record NC_083634.1, read on the forward strand.
ACCCCCGCTGCGCCGCAATGGACTCAACCGCTTTCAGTCAACTGCAATTGCTGCGCGGGCTGGAGAAATAGCAGGAGAGGGGGGGGTGGGGGGGGTGATTTAGGGAGGCAGAGACTGGCTAATGGGAAAAAAGAGGATGAGAATCAGAAGTGCATAAGAAGTAAAAAAAAATAAAAATAAAATAGAGCCCCTGAGACACAAAACAGTGTGTGTGGAGAGAAACGAGATCTGATTGGTTGGAAATGAACAGACTGTTTTTAATGAGTTAAAGCTCAAAGTTGTTAATACCCCATCACTTTCAGCGCTTATGTTTTAATTAAAAGGAATTACAACTCGTTTTTTTGACTTGAAACTGAGGGACTGATGTGTTAATACATGCCATGGGGGATTTAATATGCATTTTCATGCTGTGAAAGAAGCTCCCCCTTGCACTGATAAAATGCTACACATCAATTAATAGACTGGAATAACAGTGCTGGAGTCAAATTAGCAACACAACCTGTTCATGGATCTTTTTTTTTATATGCTAAAGGATGAGGCCAGAGGAGGTCAAGTGGTGCTGAGCACAGGCAGGAGGAGGGAGTGTGCGCAGGATGTCCTGTAACACTCTAACACTTCTTACATAAAGCATGTCAGCGGATGCATTAAAGATCACTGCTCTGCAGGTCACAGAGGCTGAAGGAGGAGGAGAGCAGCACACAAAGAGAATGAGGATGGAGGGATGGATAAGAAGCAGAGAACATGTATGAGGGGAGGAACAGGAAGGAGGTCAGGTGAAGAGGTGAGAGAGGCCTTCAAAATTAAAAAAACAAAACTCTTCTTTGGCTACAGTTTTACAACCTGCAACTATTTTTAGCTGAAAAGTTCGACTAGGTGGAAGGACGGTTGTGTCGACACAGGGAAAAAAATATTAAACAAGTTCTTCGTCCTTCTACCGACCAGTCAACACACCCTCGCACACACACCACACGTCTCTCCTTATTTTCCCTGTTATAGCCCCCAGGGCTAACCCTCACCTTGTCTCCTTAAAGAAATATAAAAAATCATTTTCCCCCCGCCACTCCGCTCCAGGCTATAGATTAGCCTGTCTGAAGTGATGCAGAAAGGGAGGGATGGCGGAAGGCTCCGGAGAGCGAAATGGAGGTGTGAAAAAGAGGCAGCTTCACTTCTAACACCTCCCTCTCTCTCTCCCCTCTCCTCTCTCTGTCTGTCTCTCCATCCCTGCAGGATGCAGAGTGTGAAAGCAGAGGAGGAGAGAAGCAGGCGGAGGTCATGGTGTACAGCAGCATGGTGGGAAATCCAGGAGACAGGGATAGATGGAGGGATATATAAAGACAGAATGAAGAAACTTTAGGGTGAAGCTTTTCTGCTATTTACAGCATTACCTCATCCTCTAAATCATGAGACCTTGCTAATGTTCGATGTCGAAGGTGGATGAGATTATGTTTCTTTTCAATGAAGTTCAAATATGAAAAAAAAATAAAAGTGTGCCGCCTACAGTTAGAAGAAGGCTTATTTTTGTAAATGAAAAATACTTTAGTCTTTATTATATCTTTGGCTGCTCAGATGTAGACTTCAGAGTGTGGAGAGGTGTTTTCCAGGGACAAGAAGAGGACTTTCTGATGTGGAAGGAAAAGATTGATCGTCACACAAAAACACTCATATAAACACGTTTCGCTTTTTAGCTTCAAGGTTTCTTATGCTCTTCTTCCTCTGTGGTATGAACAGAATTAGCTGCTTGTCACAAGGAGCTTTAGTTTTAGAAATATGTTTTCTGGCATTAAAGATCATTTCAAACAAACTGTTTGTGTTCATCACTGCTCTGAAAAGTGTATGTTCTGACTCTTTCTGGTTGTTATGTTCACTCTGTTAAAACAAGCCCTTTCTTTGAGTTAAGGAGAGTTGGGTTCAAATGAGCAAACATCATGGTAATCTCTTTTAACAGATTCAGCGTATGAATGCAGAATCTCCAGGCAGGTACAGGATGTTGGAAGAATTCTGCTTTCTGTTGGTGGTCTGAGTAGTATTGTCCAGTAGTGTTTCTGCAGGTTATGTCTTGTCTTTGTTGAAAGTTTAAAAAAAAGCGGCTGCTATCCTGACTCCCATCAGCAGGCATCTAAAGACTATTTAGTTTTACATAATCTTTATAAACAAATATTTGCATGAAAACACAGCTAACAATCTGCTCCTAGACCTAGATGTCATATTTCAACTTGAATGTTCAAGCTGCTAGCTAGCCGTCTGTAAACAAAGGCAACACACAGAAAAGCTTGTCATGCCCTGAAGTGATTTTTGGTTAAGCTCTGGTGACACTTGAACTCCTGAAAAGTTGGCAGTCAGGATAACATAGCGTGCCCCATGTACAGAGGCTATAGTCCTCCAAAGCCGGCGGCCCCCTTTTTTAGACTCCGACTCGCGGCACTCGGGGGGTTCTATGAGGTACTTGTCATTCTAAGTATTTTCGCCACAGGAGATGTGGATCAGCTTAGCCCCTTTAGGGAGAGACTGGCTGAAGGGCCTGCGCTGAAGCTAAAGGCTACACAGCTATGCAGACAGGGCCATTTGCACCACGTCAGTTAGCTAGCTTTAAGAACTACTAAAGTCGGTATAAATGTTCTGTCAGCAAACCACTTTGTTTTTAGCACCACATTATGTCTTCTTCTGTAAATGATGTGGTACACATGACCCGTCTGCACTGTCTAGCGTAGCTTCCGTTCAGGCGCTCTGGCTGATCTCTCCTTTCAGAGGCCTAGCTTACCGCTATATTAGCTCCTGTGGCTAATTTGACAAGTACCGTATACAACTGTCCCTTTAACTAGATAAAATAAGTCAGGAATTGAGCCTACAGATTCTGCACTGGATATAATCTTTAAACATACTAACTGAATGCAACTGCACTGATTTCATTTATCTGTTATATTTTATTCATAATGATGTTTATCTTATGAACATAACATATTCTTGTCCTCAGGCAAAGAATTTGAAAGCAAAGGTATTAATTTATAATACGAATGATTTTACATTTATAATCTATTTGAAATATATCTGCCATGTACTGACAATACACAACATCCCAGGACGGGTGGGGGGGGGGGGGATATGAGTGTAGTAGCTGTGATTACGGAATATGATGGAGGACGCTGTAAATACCCCCAACTGGTCTGAGAGAAACAGGGTGGAGGGAATATGATTTCTGAGAGTAATAACTTCTGACACACGGAAGAGGACGAGGAGGTGACGGGAGACGAGGGAGGTGAGGAAGACGAGAGCGAGGAGAGGAGGAGGAGGAGGAGGGAGGCGAGGCTGGACGGCTGATTGCCTTTGACAAGCTGTTGGTGATATGATGTGGGCAGGAGACTATATGTGAGAGAAAGGAGATGACCCAGAGCCCAGTGGACACAGGAGGAGGAGGAGGAGGAGGAGGAGGAGAAGTTAAAAACAGAAAGTAAGGAAAGAGTTTAAATGACATGATAGATAGCAGAGAGGTAAAAGACTCTAATGTCTCCATTACAGGAAAGTGGAGCGGTAATGGATACAAAGAATAGTGAGACATTGAAAGGGACAGAGACTGAGAGCAGGGGAGCTAAATTCAACCAAAAGAGCCTCTTTGAATGTGATTTTGCAGAATCTAGTAATTTTTTTTTAACATAATAATCAACAGGTCACAAATATCCCCAAGGTAATTTTGGTTAAAACATTGAACTGTATAATGACAAATCCTCTTGAATCCATTAGATGTGTTACAGGCGTTACTATTTCTATGAAAGTCAATTTTACAGGAACAAAGCGACAAAGAGATCATCACTGATTTGTCCTTGTACCCATAATACTCAGCCTTCCAATCTCAGTTTTTACACCTGAAAATGATGAATATTCTGTTGCACTTGAGGCTGGGGGAGGGGGGGGGGATATCACCAAATCAAGGTAGAAATAATCACAGAACATCTGTGAAATCCTGATGAGAGAGAGAGATGAGGGCCGCGAAAAGATGTAGGAATGGTTGCCTGAAAGCTTTTTGGAAGGACGGAAAGAGAGAAAGAGAGGGAGGGAGGGAGGAGTGTATACAGCAATTTGGGATGAGATAAGAGAAGAAAGGAGGAAGAACAGCGAGAGAGAAAGAGGGAGACAAGGGAGGGAGAGAAGCGATGAGTAATTGAGACAATGATCAGCAGTGATGGGGGGATGTGAAGCGCCAGAGGACAGAGGAGAGGAAGGGCGTCGCTGCGACACCCTCATTCGACAGGAAGACAGGAGGGAGAGGCGGAGGAAGTGGAAAAACTTAATTAATGAAATAATACTGCAGTCAACCTCAATCAGAGTGCACAGCGCCGAGGCTCTGCACAGACCGAGACAGTGGATATCCAGTCCATAGAAACGATCACAGAGTGGATGAGAGGCTTTCTCTGTGTATCTCTTGTTATAACCAAGGTCAGTGTCAGGCCAAAAACCCTCCTCTCTGCCTCCCTTTACCGCTGCTCAAGTTGGTCCATCACTACATGAAAGTGGAGAATGACTCCACAAGAATCACATCTTCCATCGTCCAGTCATTCAGGGGACTTTAAAATCCCCCCGTCTGACATGCGTTCAGCTCCATATTGACTGTCGCCGGCTGCACTGGACTATGCAAAGCTCCTTCATTTGCATTAAGACGCAGCCCAGACCTCAATGTTTGCCCTCCCACTCTATTCCTTCCCCCTCCTGTGGTGCGTTTGCAGCCCTGGTTATATTCCACACATGCTGAGTGACAGCCGGCCTCCCGCAGCAAAACGCCCGCTCTCATGTGAGTGATGCGAATTTGTGTACATGCTGATGTTGTTATTTCCATCACGTCCTGCCGCCCTCTCTTACTCGGGACACAACGCACATTTCACTTTTTCTCAAAAAGTCGCAAGATGGGCTGTTATAGAGCCTGATTTAATAACATTCTGGTTCTGAAGCTTAAGGTAGAAAATGGGATTGGAGTTCTCTGGTGCAGAGTGCTGTTTGAGGTGCAGGGCTTTTTTTAAACCCCATAATGCACTGCTGAATCAAAGGCAGGATTATCAAACAGGGGAAGAGGAAAACTAGAGCCCCATAAGAATACCCACCAACAAATAACTGAATCAACTAAAGTAAAGAAGTGGCTACGAGTGGTTCTTTGACACCTTCTCTGGGAGTGTGGCCCCGTGCTAAAAGGGGTAAGGGTCTCGAAAACTAATGGGGAAAATCTTGATTGTATCGATTCCACTGACTTAAATGATGTGTTAAGCACACATACAGGTGTGTTGTCGGCCCTGTTATCTTGTCTTCTTCCAATAGTTGAGTTTGTTTGTTTTTTTTACAGATTTTTTTCACAAGTTTCATTATCTGTCTAGTCCTATTTGTCGTCTGGTTTTCCAGCCTTAAAAACCGTTCTCTGGTGGTCAAAATTCATCAGAAAAAAAGTCTGTACAAAGTCTCGAAAGACAGGTTGAGACAGCATTTTAAATATATCAACGGGCTTCAAACACCCCTTTCAGTAACCAATAGGTGACGTCAGTGAGCCTTTGTCCATGTTTATTTACATTCAGTAGTTTCTGCTTACTCTCTCTTTTGGAAGGAACAACCACTGGCCAGTGATCGGTACAGCTTACATTTTTCCCCCTCAAAGTTGTCAACTATATAAGCAGTTATTGGTACCAAAGAATACCGTAAGCTCAAGGGCTTTTATCAGTGGGCCAATATTGGCCATTTCTGAACTCATTTAGCAAAAGTTTTTTAAAGAAAAATCTTTGAGTATGACTTCATTATATCAATATTATAAATATATTATAAAACCATAAAACAAATCCCATTTTACAGAGACATTGTATTTTATAATTGATATATTTTAAAGGATAGTGAGCTGCTGCCTTCTGAGGCTCCAGTTCGGAAAGTAGAACCCGAATGCAGCCTGAAAGCCAAAACTCAGGGGATACTCAGAATGGCACACAGTTCAGACGAGACGGATGTGGATACTGAGGTGGAATCACAGCTGCTTAAAAACCACCTCAACAAATACAGATAGAAAGACAACATTATGTCTGCAGTTTTGTCTTATCGTTGAAATTCTCTCTTCATTGTTTGGGTACTTCTATGTAGTCCCTTTAAGCCTGCTAGTCATGATTAAAACCTGCACGCAAAACAATGAAAAGGAGAAATATTAACAACCTTGTTTTCAGCTCAGTCCAAATGTTATTTGCAGAGATTTTTAGTAACCAAATGATTAAACCCTTGCCTGTCATTTCCCCTTCATATGATGCATATGGCTAAATAAATATGTTTAATATATTTTACTAGAGGACGACAGGATACATAATGCATTCAGATGAACGCAGGTCAACCAGGGCTTACAGCTCAATCTCTCCCTGAGTCTCCCAGGCAGCTTTATGTCACTCGTCATCGCTGAAGTTATGAGTTTATTTATGACAGAGGAGATTGAGGTGGAGCCACCTACGTGCTGCTGTTGTGTATAAATACTGAATGTGTGGCCGAGCTCTGAAACAGTCCAATGAAGCTACCGTACCACACACATGGAGACAACGCACACACACACTGTTTGAGTGTGGAGTGGGGACTCGATGACAGCTAGATTAAAGAGAGTAAAATGGGAATGTGGCGCACAGCAGAAGAGCAGATTAAACAACAAACAGAATGAATAAACACGGGAACGAGGAACACACAAGGCTTGGGCTTGTGTTGTTCTGTCTCTTGTTCCCCCCCCCCCCCCCCCCCAACCTTCAGTGTGTGATGGCACGTTGTTCACATCGTTACTGTTTCAGGTTAGCGGACTCATGGAATCACCGATGCAGATGCAACGTAAAAAAAAAGAAGACTTAAAGAGAAGTGGGTGTTTGGCTTTGCTGCGGGGGAACACTGATGCATGCTAAGGTTGGAGTGGTTTCAGTGTGTATGTCTGGGTGTGTGTTTGTGTCAGTGTGTGTTCAAAATGCTGCCATCTGTGCAAATCCAACTTAAACCAATGTATTGCTTCACAGCAGCGTTGCCTTTAAAATCCTCCTTTTAGTTCCACTTGTTTGGCTTTTGGACCACATTCTCCAAAACAACCACAGAACTATGTTTGTCAGTTGGGTGGACTGGAAAGGGTGTGTGTGTGCGTGGGTGTGTGTGTGTGTGCGAGTGCAGAAGGGACTTGGGGGTGGGATTTACAGTTGCCTTCCTGTTTAAATTTGTAGTCCTGACTCTCAGGAGGCTGAATGAGCTCCGTGTGTGTCATCTAGATGATGAAGAGCATATAACCTGATCCCTTCTCCCTCGAGGCGAAGCTGAAGGATTCATTCCTTCTCTCTCCCTCCCCCCAAAAAAACCCTGAATCTCACCATCGAAATTTCCTGTAACTAAAAACGTCTTCATAAATCTCCAATGGTGCTTTAATAACCTGGCTGTGACGCATTAACGAAGCTATCACAAGCCATTACCGTGCCGCGGCGGCGAGGAGGGGGAAAGGCATTAAAGTGTGTTCTGAAACAGAACGGGGCATTATTTTAGCTCAACCTTCCAAAAAAGAAAACGCCACCAGTGGAGTCTTATTTTCACATTCCAAATCCAAATTCACAACACACCATTACTTCTAACATAGCATGAGGTTTTTCCAAACTTTTTCTCTGCAAAGAATGCAGTTTTTTTTTTTTTTTTTGTTCTTTTGTTGCAGACAAAGACTCACTGTTGACTGTGTTGTGGTAGCACTTGATCCACATACGAGACCAGCAACAAACAAGGACAGCACAAAAGACGTCTGCATGCCTGGCGCCTCTGTTGCACGGTGACATGATGGTATGTGTGTGTTTGTGTGTGTGTGTGTGTGTGTGTGTGTGTGTGTGTGTGTGTGTGTGTGTGTGTGTGTGTGTGGTTTGGAGAGCGGACAAGTATGATGTGTGTTTGTCAAGTTGGAAGAGATTTGCGCTGATAAAGACTTGAGTTTTTGAAATGTCGGCTATTTGAATATAGAAGACATCCTTCTTTTTTTTTTCTCTTTTGACCACACAATCCAGGCCGTGGTTCATCTCATCTCTTTATATACTGCTGTGTGTGGTGATCTCATCATAAATACTCCAGAATGTCTAAATCTTTAATCACATTGGATGTGAGCACAATCAATGTGTTTTATATCAAATAAAGTCATCTGCAGTGAAGCTATAACCCATTTTAAGCAAGAACAGAAAGCGTTTTAGCATGAAGTTAGCCTGAGGCAGGTTTTAATTTATTGACCATATCACTGATCTACATCATATGTGGTTTAACTGTGTTTAATATAAATATGAGAAGTGAAATTGCTTGTAATTGTACGAGAAAGTTTTTCCTCAGGGTTTGTCTAAAAACATTCTGTGTGTTGAAAAGTTTGTTAGAGTCGAACGTAGTGATGGGCAAATAATGTTCTGACCTATTTTGACTGTTCTGATTTGATTCTTAATGATATAATGGGCTTACAGTGCCATGGCTTATTAAGGATTATTTAACTCAGAAGACTTGGCACACAGTGTTGACTGGAGATTCCTCTTTTAAAAACAAAATGCTGAATTCAATAAACAATGGAAAAAAATTTAAACATATTTTAAGTTTGTTTACTTTTGGTTTGATGAATGCGTGGATTTGTAGAAATCAAATATTAGGGAATTATTGAAGTGTTTTGAACATAATTTGGTTCAGACTTTGATTTTTAACTCTTATTTTTTCTAAGATAAATATTTGCGTATTTGGGTTTTGGACAAACATGTCACATGGTAGTTCCATTTCGTCGAAGACTTTCACTGACAACAAGTACCAACACAAAGAGTTAATGACCCAGTTCAATAGTCTAAATGTATTTGTGTCAGCCCTAATCCCTAAAGACGCAACATAGCAACATAAAACTTCCCACTTATTGACACTTTATATGAATTTATTGTACGTGTTAATGATAAGAATAATTTGGGCCAAAGGGAACAGAGAGAGAGAGAGGGGGGGGAGAGAGAGAGGGAGAGAGAGACAGAGAGAGAGGGAGAGAGAGAGAGAGGGAGAGAGCGGGAGAGAGAGGGAGAGAGAGAGAGATAGAGAGAGAGGGGGAGATAGAGAGATAGAGAGAGAGAGGGAGAGAGAGAGTAAACACTGTTAAAGTAAAGGTGAAATGTTACAGTTGTGACATGAAGCTTTGTTGAGGGAGGTCTGATGTGTGCTGGTAGGTATCAGAGTTATAAACTGTTCTTATTGTAATGTCGTAATCAGAGAAATTGAAGTACAATATTAAAGACAACAGCCTCAGCTTTCTGCTGGAAAAGGCTAAATTCTCTGACTGTAATGGTTTCAATAAGATGAATTACCACCACATTTTGTAAAAAAAACATGGACGTTGTCCCAGTGACATCACCCATTGGTCTACAAAGCTATGAAGCTTAATGATGAAGGCCGCCATATTTGACATGCTATCTTCAGCTTGATTGTATATTTGTTTACATTTAAGGTTTATTTTGGGGGCTTTTTATGCCTTTATTTTAGAGAAAAGACAGAGGACAGAATTTGAAATCGGGGATAGAGAGTGGGGACTGACATGCGGGAAAGGAGCCGCCCTCTTGGAGGACCATGCCTCTGAACATGGGGCGCGCACTAACCGCTACACTACAAGTGCAACTTGTTTACAGATAATTAAAATACAAAAACTAATGGAACAAAGAAGGTCCCCTTAGACTATTTTTTTTGCCATTTTACCATAATGTGTTTTTTTCTTTAAGATTCTGCATCTACTTTGAATTGAAGGGAAAAATGACACATAAGTAAGCATAACTTTTTTGTGAGTTCATTTTTTGATGCTTAAGATCAATGAGTAGATTTGAAATTGACAATCCACTGTTTGAGTGTTTGGAACATAATTTGGTTCTAAACAAGATAAAGAAAAACATAATTTCTGGACCCTTTGCAACACTGAAAGGGTAAAAACAAATGACTTTACTCCCCAAAGTGCATGAGCAAATTAAAGCTGCTTTCTCATTTCTACGAACAATAATTGGCTGGTTTCTAACAGGACCTCTCCATATTTTGTATTCTGGAATAATGCGATTTAAAATTGCTCTAACAATTTGACAAGAGTGACATTCATAATTTCATAAACTTGCATTAATAAATAAACAGTCTGTGTCATTTTAACCCCTTCTCCTGCATGCTCAGTGTGTGTGAGAGCAGCAGAGGTTAACGGGCCCAGGACAACAGGAGCAGAGCCACAGGTTGAACTCACATGATGTGTCACATGCATGGCGACCAAAGAGACACAGATAAATCCACAGAGAGGAATCTCCATGCAAGGCTCCTGATTTCACACATTGAAGCAGAGCAAATGATCTCAGTGTCTTTGCTTTGCGTGCAGCTGATCTCTCTTCTGTGCTCAATGACATTTTAATTCTCAGCAGTTATTCGCTTTCCATCCATCCTGTTCTATTATAATCAAGCCCCCCCTCCCCCCCCACCCTTCAAACACAGCTTCTCTACTCTCTAACCCCTCCCTCCCTCTGTTTCTCCGTCTCTCCATGTTCCGTGTGCTTGGAGGGTGGGCGACTCAGAATCACATCGTATTAACCTCCAGCACCAAAACACTCACAACAAACTGGGCCATGCTGCAGCAGCCTCAATCCCCCCCTCCCCTCCCTCTCCCTTCCTCCTACTGCTTCCCTCCAATCACAGACCCCCAAAAAGGAGAACTAGAGTAAGGTACACACCTGATCTCTACTTCTGACAAACACACACATGCACGCTGGGGAAGGAGTCTGATTGGTTGTGGCAGAACCCCTGACATTTCATGGCTTAGTTCAGAACATTGTTGGAGGTCTGGAAAAGTCTGTTTTCTGTCACACTGTTGTTTGCCTTTGAATAAATCCATATCATGATTCATGAGACAGCAGTGTTTGTCCTGCACTCGTAATCCAGAGGGGTATTATGCTGTTATATATGTGTGTGTGTGTGTGTGTGTGTGTGTGTGTGTGTGTGTGTGTGTGTGCAACATCTAAATGTTTCACATGTGATGGATGTTTATGTGCGTGTGTGTACATATGAGTACATAATCTGGTTAATGCACAGGGTCAATGACGACTGCAACATTAACACAGTATGATGAGTGTCTCTGCGCATCAATAAACAATCTAGACACATCCTCCTAAAGCTAAAGCCTCTATAGGAGATGTATAGGCCCAAGGGGGGGGGGGGAAGGGGTTATTATCACTGTGAGAGAGAGAGAGAGAGAGAGAGAGAGAGAAAGAGAGAGAGAGGGCATAAATAAGGTCATCAGTGGGCACAAACACAAAAGCCAATTTCCTCCATTCATCCCGACGTTAATTAAATGACAAGAAACAAATCGTGGATGAGCAAAACGTAATAAGTCTGACTAGCCAATTCGGGGGAAAATAATCCAACGACCGAATAAACGCAACCGCCAGAGCATAGACGTGCATAATGGACCCAAAAGGAAAGACAGCAAGGGCACAAAGCGAGGGAGGGAGGGGGGGGGAAAAAAGCAAAACGAAAAAGAAGGAGCAGCGGCCATTAAAAGAGGCCGAGTGACTGGCTGGCTGGATGAGCCTTGTGTAACGTCAGTAAAGTGCTCGCCATGTAGGACAGTCACGACCAATGTTCCTTACAACTGGGTCAATGTTCCCATCCCGGGGCAGCGAGGGCATTCTGCACGGGTTACTGTGTGTGTGTGTGTGTGTGTGTGTGTGTGTGTGTGTGTGTGTGTCTGTGTGTGTGTGTGTGTGTGTGTGTGTGTGTGTGTGTGTAGTCAGTGTCTATCTTTTAACTTCCACCAGCCTGCTACAAACTACCCTCCCTGCAACGCCTGTCAAGAGCACCTTTGAGTGGACCTCTGTGCATATCCAATGAACACTTCAATGACTGCTTATCAATACTTAATGAATACTTATCAGTGTATCCCTGAGTGACTTCTACAGCACTGATTTTTATTTTTTTTAAAGGCTTTTAAAAGGCATTTGAAGCCTTTTTTAGATGCGGCTCAGTACGTAACCCAGCCAAACGCCGGCGGGGTAAAAAAAGCGAGACGCCGAGTTCATGGTCGCGTTTGAATGTCTGAATGTGATATTTTCCAGAGCCAGCTGAGGTGATGCAGAGGATCCACTCATGCAGTCGCACAGAATTAGAAGTAACACCGGGCTGCATGTGCATGTGTCCTCGCCTGCTGCTGTTTGTCGCTGTGTGTCCGTCTTAAGGTGCACGTGTGTGTGACGAGGTATATGTGCATCAGATCAGCCGCTCGATTGGTAGGCCTGGAGAAATGGGTCAGCCTTGTCGTTTCCCTCTCGCTGTCTCCCCCTGCTCTTTTCCTCATGTGTTTTTTTTTTCTTCTCCCAGCCTTTCTTATTCCCAAGTCGCTCCCAGAATAAAAACGAAACACCTCCGGTTGTCCAATGCTCCCGCGGCGGCGTCCTGGATCTGGGTTAAACCAGAGAAGTCCATCACTCACTCTCTCTTCACCCCCCCCACCACTTTCTCTTCCTTCTGTGGAATAAAGAAACTCCAAGAAGTCTCCGCTGCTGTATCTTTATTATCCTATATAGCCTAGCAAGAAGTTATCGATATTCAGGGGAGGGGGTGAGACGTGGAGTTGTGGAGTAAACAAATCAGTCAAATGAAACGTCTCCTCACATTTAAACATCTCTCACACAGAAGACTTTTTTTTTTTTTTACACTAATTTCTATTTGTGATTTACTGAAAACATGTCACAATAACTTTCACTTGGTTTGTAGCCCAGTGCCTGGCTCATGGTGTCACACAACACCCCTCTCACACACACACACACACACACACACACACACACACACACACACACACACACACACACACACACACACACACACACACACACACACCTGTTGCCAAACCAGTCAGCAGGGTGAGAAATCACAGGTAACACAACACCATCGTCATGACTGATAGCACTTGAGGCATGTCTCCATCTCCCCGCCTCACATTAATTCCTCTATCATTCATCCTGTTTACTTTTTTTGGGGGGACAGTAAGGTGCCCCTCATAACCCCTCCCCCACCCCACAGAAACCCATTTGCTCACACACACACACACACAGCGCGCTGCACAGTGAGCACACAATCTCTAAATAAAAGCCCTCAGTCTCACATTAGCCTGATTTACTGTCTCAATTTAGACATGAATTCTGTGCAGCGGAGGGGAAAACAGCCGACAACTACACCTAACTCGCAGTTCCACGTCTCCTGTCCCTTTGTCACACTTTCATCACATCTGGGGGGGCCTTCTGTTGCAGCAATCACTCTCGCCAACAGAAGATCTTGTTGCTTTCCCCTCCTCTCCGACATTTCCCCACTCCCTCTCCTTTCAATTACTGCCTTTATGTTTCCAGCTTTCCCTGCCGTCCCCCCCTCCCTCTTTGTAGGGGGCTTCCTCTCAGGCAGAGCCTCGCTGTGACATTGTCTGTCATTGCGGGATTACAGCATTGGCACCTCGCCACAAACATGCCGAAAGACGCGGAGGAGGCGACCCTCGCCGCATGTGTTCCGCTCTGCCACGGGGAGGAAAAAAAAAAAAAAAAAAACCTTCGACGAGAAAAACAACTCAGTGAAAAAGTGTATGTATCTGACGTCAAAACGTCCCTCTGGGGCACTGAGCTGTCAGATTCCCTTAATGTAAGCGCCTTTGAGTCAACTTTGTAACTGATGGTGAATTTAAGATGTTAAACTATTGCTGGAAAATTGGCAAGATAGAGCGTAGGGAGCTCTGAGAATACAGCTTGACCCCTATCTGAGCCTTTGAGGACTATTTCTGGATTCATTTATTTTTATGATCTCATGGTACTAATATGTATCTTTCTATTCCTTTCAAAATAAAACAAATTCAGTTTTCCCTTGAAATGTCAAACCTCATAAAATATCATTAACATTTTATAAAACACAGTGAACTGCATCAAAGTTATCCAGCACGAGCGAATGTGCATTTTTTAAAACATCAATCAAAGGCCATTATTTGTGAGACTATATAAAACTCATTGAAGGACATTCAGTCAAACTCGGGCCTATTTGTGTTGCTTTTGGGCTCCATATGTAGGTTACACTACTTTTGGTGAAATAGAAATTGGCTGTATGGGGAAAAGTTGCTCGACTGAAGGACAAACGTCTGGTTAAACAGGAAGTAAGAAGAAGAAAAAAAGAAAAGGGAAGTGGGTCAACGGTCTGAAGGGAGGAACGTGACAGCGATCTGTGACTTGTAGCAGGAGAGAAGGAAAAAGGGAAAGCAAGTGGGAAGATGGCGGCAGGGAGAGGGGAGGGGTTTCTAAATTAAGAAGAAGGGAAGCAGAAGGGTGTGAAGGCGGAGGAGGAAGGAGGAGGACGAGGAGCGAGGGTGAAAATGTGAGAACGATGGGAGACGGCAGAGTCGATAGGAGGCAGGAGCTGTTAGAGGAAAAAGGGCCTCATAAATGTCACTCCTTTTTCCGGGTGATATTGATGGCAAATGTCAAAAGACCCAGAACTTAGAGGGGGGGGGGGGGGGGGGATTAGGTCTTTGAAAAGGCACGCAAACACAGAAAGTTTTCCCCTTCAGACAATGACTTTTCTAAAGGAGGCAGTGAAGGAGTGGGCCTGCAGAGAAGCTGTACATCTTAAAGACTGTAATTACACATAACTGTCAGTCTAATTAAGGCTTTTAATGAACTCCACGAGCGCTCGGGAAGGACAAAAACCACCAGCCGCTAGGAAAATGTGTGCGTTTGTTTGTGTGTGTGTGTGTGTGTGTGTGTGTGTGTGTGTGTGTGTGTGTGTGTGTGTGTGTGTTAGTGATAAATGATGCGCTCAAGGAAGAAGGTTTGCATGAACGGCAACACAATCAAACATTTTAATGAGCCCGAGTGCAGCTTTGAGGTCCAGCGTCTAATAAACATGCATACCTGTAAGAGTCTCTCATCTCCTGTTGTAACACACACACACACACACACACACACACACACACACACACACACACACACACACACACACACACACACACACACACACACACACACACACACACACACACACACACACACACACACACACACGGTGACACAGAATTAATAGTTGCTGTCGTCGTCTCTAAGGTGATGAAGAGACGATGTCCTGCCCACAGCACAAGCAGAACTGGACTTATAGGAAAGACCTTTGGAACAATTGAATTTGCCATTAAGGGAAACCTTTATTTAAGATTTGTCTAAAATACTTTACACCAGAGTTTTAATCTGCATTATACATCGTTAAGCTCGGCTGCTAGAACTCTTGGCTTGCACTCTGTTGTTGGCTGGCAAAGTATAGGAAAATAGATTGCACTCAAAGGCCGGAAAAATGTTTGGTCTCGATCTCGTGGCAGATACAGAGTGAATATAACCAGGATCTAATCTTGTTCGATTTTGGGTGGGCGAGCTCGTGTGTAACGATGGCACAGAGTTCAATTTCTGCTGTGTAGTCTTTAAAGGGTTCAGTTGAGCCGAGTTTCAAAAAGATATATACATATATTCTTTCTTGGGTAACATGTGGGTTAGTGTAGTGGTTAAAAAACGTTCTGAATGCTGTGGGGGATTTGTTCTTTTTAAAGGGTGGTGGTGGTGGGGGGGCAATTGGAGAATCTAACCCTAAACCCCAACCCCAAAACCAAAACATCTGTAGTGGAACCACCACTACAACAACCACAAGGATATGGAGCAGACAGTTGGTGGGGGTCTGTGGGAATGCCCCCCAGAGCAAAACTTCAAGCCCAGAGTTTGCCCACTCTCATGACTTTCATCCATAACACACTTACATGAAAATTGAAAATGTAATGAATTCACAGCTGTAAACATGTATGATAATGCTTTAAAGGAAAAATCTGTTTCTTACACATAAAGCTGCCAAAGTCTGTAAATCAAACCAGCTAATTCCTGACTCATCAAAAGATTAGTTCTGAAGGAGCTTGTTAGTTTTGCATTTACATGTAAGTGAAGTAAATTTTCAATGTATGAAATAATGGCTTATTAAAGCCATGGTAGTAAAAGTTTTGCAGACAAATTAAGTGTTAAAGACGAGTTATACGCTACATGTAGTAACACAAATTGTTATACCAATTGGCAACCTCCAGTGTTGAAAAATGAAGCTAATATGGAAGTGCAGTTCCTTGAGTGGAAACTAGAGGCTGGGTCAAAAAGCCCAAAGAAGGTACCACAAAAACCTTCTTGAAGTGTCCATGTATACAGCAGAATTCAACATAGCCAGGTACAAACATGTTTTTGGTGTAAATAGCTCCTGTTTTCTTTGTACACACTGGGCTTAGGTTGATTTGTTAAAAACACATTCATCTGGATTGAGGCTTATAGTTACACAAATAATGACATCAATAGGGGCTTGGGTTATCAGACTGACAGGTGTACAGGTTGTATCTGTTTGCCAGGAGGCTCACCTCCAACTCTTCAACTGTTACTGATTTAAAGTGAGGGGGAGGTAACATTTCAAATATGGTTTCCACCATTATTGAGTCTCAAACCCCCTTTTTGGAAACCAATTGGTGATGTCACAGAGACTACGTCCATGTTTTATACAACTCAAGGGTTTAAAACACCAAATGTAGTATTTTCCAGACTCAATCAGGAGTTTATCACGTTTTGCTTTTCACAAGTAAGCTTTTATTTTTCTTGACTAGCTGGTAAGGGCATCCACATTTACATCAAATGAATTTCCTCTCAAAGAAAAAAAAGGTTAAGAAGCTCCTCCAACCTGACACTGTGGCTTCTGGAGCTGCGGTTTTCAGAGCAGCTCCCCTACACCCACTTGAGGGAAACTCTCTTTTCTTAAAATAAAGAACATCTGTTAAAGGCAGAGAATCATTTCTACTCACTCTACCATTATTATTCTATTACTCTAGGTTTTTGCTTTTACTGTTATTATTCCTTTCCATGTCACGGGCCACCGCCAGCGTCCATTTTTAAGAGCCCTGACGCATACATCAAGAAAAGACTGGAGACATAGAAACAGTCTCTCTGTTCTCTCTCCCTCCACTTTCTTTCTTTCATTGCATGCCATTCTTTTCAACCAGAGGCTATGTCATAGGCTGTGAAACTGTGGTGAATACACACACACACACACACACACACACACACACACACACACACACACACACACACACACACACACACACACACACACACACACACACACACACACACACACACACACACACACACACACACAGAAGCACTTTAAACCTGGCCCAATGTTAGTGTTTAAATGCACCGGCCAAGACTATTACACAATCCTGACGAGCATGGAGGTCCCTCTAATGGATCAACACGGATTCCACACAATGCGGCAGTGTGTGTGTCTGCTAGCCTTAAATGTCCTTGAACCATGACTGCAATGCTCGAACACTGAGTTGTGCATTTGTGTGTACGTGTGTGTGTGTGTGCTCTTTGTTTTGAACGCTTCAGCCTACATATATACGTTGGAATTTGGAAATCTAATCCAACAAAACTAATCTTTACCAGTACAGCCCAAATTCTTACTTCCCTTGCCGTATGTCTTGTTTCCAAAAGAGGAAAGTAACACACACACACACACACATGTACAGAACATGGGAGCCAACCAACCGAAATAATAGATCTTGACATCTGTGCCTGCATACTGCTAGGGGGGAGAGCTGGGAGAGAGAGAGAGAAAGTGGAGAGAGGACGGGCGAGATATGAAGGGGAAAATGATGGACAGCAGAAGGCATAGGGCAATTATAAGCTGTGTGTGTGTGCGTGCGTGTAAACGTGCACATTCAGAGTCCTATATGTGTGCAACAGTGAGAGGAATAGAGTGATGACAGTTGTGTTTGTTTAGCTCTCTGTGATTAAAGCTGCCTTCCACAAGCTGTGTGCTTAGCTGTACGGCAGTCTGTCTGTTTTTTTTTTTTAAACCCCTGTGTGTGTGTGTGTGTGTGTGTGTGTGTGTGTGTGTGTGTGTGTGTGTGTGTGTATGTTAGTCTGTGTGCTTGCTGCTGCCTGTCTTTGCTTTCCAAATATGTGTATGCACACTGCACATGTCAGTCCGTCTTCACTTTTTGAAGGCTGTTTATGTGTTTGTCCTAAATCTTATTTGCTCGTCATGAGTGTGTCTCATCGGGGTTGACGTATAGGGTGCTACTTGCAGTCAGTCTGCGTCTCCTCCCCAAATGTGTGTTTTTAGCGTCTAATCTCCGGCTTCTCGTTTACTTAAGTGAAATCATCCACGGCTGTCTGGTGCATGCAGGACTGGAAAAACCTGTGTGTGTGTGTGTGTGTGTGTGTGTGTGTGTGTGTGTGTGTGTGTGTGTGTGTGTGTGTGTGTGTGTGTGTGTGTGTGTGTGTGCGTGTGTGTGTGTGTGTGTGTGTGTGTGCGTGTGTGTGTGCTCATTAGAGCTCTGCTCCTCTCTGTCCTGAGGTTTGTTTGCATTCTCGTTTGTTTCATGTGTGAGTGTATATCATTCGACAGCTGAAAGATATCTGTCTGTCTGTCTGCTTCTCAAGTTAAACAAGCTTCATCAGCCTGATACGATCACTCTCACTCTGCCAAAAGAAAAGTAGTAAACACAGGGTCCATCAAGGAAGATAAAAATCTGTACAAAAACAAAACCTTACGTCAGCTGTAACCGTAAATCTCACATGCTTTATATTAGAAACATCCATAAAAAGGTAATGAACGCCTGTACAAAGTTTGACTAACACTTGAACACAAATGCAACACATTCAATTCATGTAGTGACTAGAAATTAAAGTCAAAGATCTCCTGAAGGAGACACCAACCTGTACCTGCCTTCCCAGAGAGAGAGAGGAAGTTGAACAAAGTAAAATAACTTTATTTCTAAGTTTTAGGTTCTCAGGCATCTTTTAAGTATTAAGAGTAGAATACCTTTACTATTCAAACTAGGATTATTACTTTATCTTTTTCTCATAGTCCACTGCACAGCTCCTACATTGCACCTTTTGTACATTTTGTGTTTTTTTTGTTTTTTTCATATTTTACATTTTAAATTCTATTTTATATATTGTAATATCTTCTTATACTGTATTATTTTAGTTGTTGCTAGTTCCCCTTTCTTTCCTTCAAGTCAAATTCCTGTTCCATGTGTAAATGTACTTGGCAATAAACCCCGATTCTGATTCTGATTCTGATTCTGATTTAGTACACTGGATGGGAACTATTGATGAAAATTCAAAGTAAATTTCAGGCAGGCGGACCCTGAATTCTTGCAGAGAGTTTCTTGTTCACTATCTCAGACTGTTGGGAGGGGAGTTCTCCAGAGGCAGGACATGATGCAGAAGTGGTGGAGGATATGCAGGTGTCTGAGCCTATGATGATAAAATGTTTCCTTTTTCTATCTATGCTAGTTGATATTGCTGTAGTTTCAAAAATATGCACAATGGCAAGAAATGAGCAGAGAAGCAGGATGCTTTTCACAAAACAAACAAAACACCCAATCATTTGCTGTCTGTTTTCTTTATACCCAACACATTCCCAAATCCAGTTTCAAGAAGGATCATGACTGATATCAACATATGGATGGGACAATAACACTCTCGTCCATCACACTTACTTGATAATAGCATAAAAATGAACAATGGAGGTGAACACTACAGCACAGAAAGAGGTGTCTATAAGTGAATGTGATATCAGTTACAAACAATTACAACCTGTAGCATCACGTTTTAAATTGAACAAGGCTATAATTCAGAGCGGCCAAAAATTCCCTTTAAAAGCTGAAAAGCTCAAAAACATTGGAGTGAAGTGATGCGTGTACTTTTCTACATCTTCCTTAAAGATAACATACACGTCATGCATGAATGATTATGAAGCCTATTTTATTATTTTGCTTTTTATTTTACTGACAAAAAGAAGCACTGTCTCACCTAAGGGCACATCAGCAGGGTGAAGGATTGCATCTCTCTAAACCTGCTTAACCACAGTCTCATTCAAACAGACTCAATCAGTGAAAGATAAAAAGTGTTTTTTTTACAATGTTTGACGGTTAGAGATTACGTTCTGATATGGATATTTGCCTGAAGAAAAAGGCATTATTCTGCCAGATCTGATACCAAAACATGGTGCATGAGTCTCCTCACTGCTCACTTTTTTTTAGTCTTGTCTCCAACTTACAGCCGGGGAATTGAAGGAGGGGAGAGAGCATCTAAAAGAGTAATAAGTGTGCTGTGCAGACAGAGAGCTGACAGACATGCAGGGCGACAGAAACAGAAAGTGAGCACACAGAGAGATTCCTACCTGACTAAAACTTTTAACAGGGTCAAGTGTGATGGTTTCTAGTGTAAAAAAAACAGCTCCGGCTTGTTCATATTTTAAACTTGCCATTCACAGGCCGACACACTGCAGCTCCCGCAGGATCACGAGCCCCCAGACTGTGAGCTCTTAGGCCTGCTATCATCTCTTTCTGAGGCCTGGATGGAGGAGGAAAAAAAGCCTGTGATGGAATACCAAAACACAGCAGATGGGAGACATTTCCCACTTTCAAAGTGACTGACAAAATCTCACATAACAAGAAGTGATTTGCTGGTGTAAGGGTTGATATAAGTGGGATGTACTCTCTGTAATCAGGGAGCAAAAAGAGCACACTTCAATGTCAATGTCTTCAATGAGGGGTGCTTAACTAAAAATATCAGTTCCACAGGAGAACTGAAAAAAAAAAAAGGTAAGCACAAATCCCAGCGAATAGGCAGAGTCGTGTTAGCATCTCATATAACGCGCCAGCCCCAAAATAAACGATGTCTAATTTGTCATTCAGTGTCATTTTTTTTTTCTTCAAGAGCGCCGGCGCCAAAAACTTCTTCGATTACTTTGTCTGTAATCCGTTTAGAGCGGTGTGCTCCAAAGTGTCGTAAATCTGTCCCGCTCCTCTAATCTTCAATTCATCACACATTTCCTAATCGCGCTCCAAAAATAACAAAAACCTGGAATTTGCTTTGCTCTCGTCTTTCTGTACGAGCGTGAGCCAGAGCCAAATGCGACCTATCAAAGGTTTATGGTGTGCGTATGAATCACTGAGCACTAACAAACTACCCTGTTTACATGTAAAAAAGATAAAATATAGGACTTTATTTAAGGCTTCAAATAATTTGTAACAGACCTGCAATAATGTAATAGTGCTTTCTTGGCGAGGTCGAGCTTGAGGAAATCGTTCTTAGATCTTCCAAAGGGACAAACCTGGATAAATAAAGGTTAAACTAATCAAACATTCTGCTTTAGAGCTTGTCTTTCCTCGCAGCCGGCTGACTTCCAGAGACAGCAGAACTGTTGCTACACATGAGGTAAGTCGCTATTTTGCCCAAACAGGGCCCTGTTCTCTCGCAGCGCCACCAAAGAGAGCAGCCGAGCGAGCCTGAAGGTGCCAATGAATTAGTTCACTGTTTTCACTCATTACACAGAACTGACTGCCTCACTTTTTCTCTGTCTTTATTTACACCCTTTTCTTCATCTCCGACTTCTCTGGCACCACACACACACACACACACACACAGCTGACAAAGAACCCGCACATAATGAGGGCATAGCAGTGTCTGGGTGTGTGTTATGCTTTGTGTGGTTAGTGTGTGTGTGTGTGTGTGTGTGTGTGTGTAGGGAGGAGGATTATGGCAGTTCCAAAGCTGTGAATAGGGGCCAGGCCGGGCCTTGGCCCTGGCTGAATTAATTACACTAATTAGTTTCTTAATTGCATATATTAAACCAGTGGTTAGCAGGGGCTGGAGCCGCAGTTTGGTCCTGGATCTGTGCTCAAGCTGGGGGGGGGGGGGGGGGGTGGGTGCAGGCGGACAAAAGGGTATTACACACAAACACACACGCACACACACACAGAAGTGGCAAACCTTCTCCACCTTCCCCCAGTACTTGTCGTTGTCTGAAGTGGAGAAACGAGACTCCCCTCCATGATGAGGGTATTCAATTATCCAACCCCCCCCCCCCCCATCAATATATAATCAGCACATACAGCAGCAGCAGATGTGTGGTACTAATACGGACGATAAGCCCCCCCAGAGGGAACAGAGAGGATTAATATAAGAACTAGGGGGACTCCTTGAAGCAGTCTTCATCTGAAATCTTTTTTACTGGATCATTTACTCAGCGCTCCGCTCCCCGGGACATTCAAGACGACAAACTTTTACCGCTGATTTTTTTGCGACAATTGAGCCTCACC